>NC_056749.1:736039757-736099757 GCF_019279795.1 Protopterus annectens
TTTAATTTTGGTATTTGTGCACACCTGGATGTGTTAAAGAAGGGGATACTTGCATGAATGTGTTATTTCAGCGCTTGTGTACACATGGACATTTTAATGAAGATGTCGCTTGGGTGAATGTTTTATTTTGGTGCTTGTGTATACCCAGACATTTTACTGAAGATGTCGCTTGGGTGAATGTGTTATTTCAGTGCTTGTGTACACATGGACATTTTACTGAAGATGTCGCTTGGGTGAATGTGTTATTTCAGTGCTTGTGTACACATGGACATTTTACTGAAGATGTTGCTTGGGTGAATGTGTTATTTTGGTGCTTGTGTACACATGGACATTTTACTGAAGTGGTCTCTTAGTAAAATGTTTCATTTCAGTGCTTGTGCATATCTGGGCATTTTACTGAAGGAGTCACTTGGGGAAATGTTTCCTTTCAGTCCATGTGTATACCTGGACATATACCAAAGTGGTTGCTTGGGTAATTCATTCATTTTAGTGTTTGTGCATACTACTGAATGGGGTTGCTTGGGTGAATGTTTATGTGCTTGTGCATACTAGCAAATGTTACTGCAGGGGTCACTGGAGGGAAATAATTCATTTTTGTTGTCAGAGAGGTGCTTATGCATACATGGTCAGACTACTAAAATGATTGCTGGGCAAAATAATTTATTGAGTCATTTTTGTGCTTGTGCATAGTTAATACAAACTAATGAAGGGGTTGCTGTGTGGGGGGGGGTAATTGCTTTGTGCATCAGGGGAGTACTTGTGCATACTTAGACCAACAAGTTCATGGATTACAACTTCAGTATCAAAGGCAAAGCATTGCATTTAACAATGGATGTGTGTACCACAGGGGCGTTGGACTATAAATCGCAAAACTGCCTCATTAGCATATTAGCTTTACAGCTTTTCTCATTTGCATCTCATTATTTCTCAGGCCTTGTGCATTAGTGTAAATGGCCTGTATGAATCGTACCTTTGCTATGTTCTTTTGCAAGCATCAAGAATATCCCCATCACATTTTCACAAGCAACTATAAATACTACCCTAAAGATGTAATGAAATAACTACTCTAAACTAAAAAAAAACAAAAAAAAAAGATGAAATTGAACTTGGATGCAAAATGGTATGCTACTCAACAGTATGATATTTCACTTCCCTCCTTTCCTGTTATGGAGGAAGACTCATGGCCTGTTAATACATCATGTAGGAACTGACACTGGTTGCTATGACGATATTGCTGGTTAGTGCTTACCCAGCCATCTTTCATCAGTTTCTAAAGACTGATGTAGGACATAAATAGTACTATCTCGAGGAAAGTTACTCTTTCACTTTTCAGTTTATACAAGATATTGACAGGACACACAATAAATCTGTGGCAAGTGGTAACAGCAGAACGTACATATCCTCATCAGTCAACTATAAATTTTGTTTTTTTTTAAAGGATGTGTTTGTGTGAGGTATGAATACTGGTCAGCAAATTGTGCTAACGGAAGCAGATCAGAGAATAACAGCTAAAAATAGGTGGTATACCTTGTCAGAAAGATGAGGCAGAGGTAGTCTATATGTGGAAACAACTGATGTCATAAATTACTCAGTCACAGTTAAAAGCTCATTGATCTGAATTGTCAGAGACTGTGATTATGTGTGGAAGGGGAAAGGCTGTTCGGTATTTACGTATTATCACAACCACATTCCGAACAGGCAAATGGCTCATTTCCAAGACGGACTCTTGCTGAGATATGTAGTGAACAAATGGGTCAAAGTAGGGAAGAGTTTTAAATATTGCTCTTAGAAGTTTGCTAGAATAACAGGACTTGTGTTATCATGCATTTTCTGGGGGAAATAAAGTCTGAAATGCAAATGTATGTCATGATATAGTGACAGCGTTCCACAGTGATTTGCCAGAAAAACACAACTTTTACGAGGAACGGACCAAAAATACGAGGCATAAATCTAGACATTCTGCAAAAATCTACACAGTTGAGAGGTATGACAGTGACCTTTCAGGCCTGTCAGATAATGTTTCTGCTGTCAAAGTAATTGCAATGTTACTGGTCTGTGCTTCACCCTGTGATGTTAAGAATGGCAATAGACAGTCCCGATCCTTGGCTGATGTAAAACCATCCTGTTTAGTTTTCTCTCTGTCTCTCTCTAATGATGCTTTACTTTTGAAACAACGTTTTATTTGAAGGATACTTCATGCTTCCTATAGATTTGCTGTCTTCATAGTGTTTATCGTGGATACACAAGTAGCATTTGTGCCTGTACATTAATCAGTAGAAAGTGAAACTTAAATTTCGGTCTATTTCCACTTTAGTAATAAGGGTACTTATGTAAACACTATGAAGACAGCAAAACTGAAGGAAGCATGAAGTATCCTTCAAATAAGATGCTGTTTCAACACTAAAACATCATTAGAGAGAGAAAACGAAATGGCTTGGGAATAAGCCGTTTCCTCTGTTCGGAATGTGGTTGTGATAATACGTGAGTACCGGCTGTTCTTAGGTTCATGGGTAAGTACTAGGCTATCTGCCCTTATGGGCCATTCAAGCCTAGCCAATTTCACTTTCAAAGGTGAGAATCTGACCCCATACCTTGTGTACATGAGGTAAGCCAACCTCCAACCCCTGTATCTTTCATATACCAACTACGTACATATCCTAACACCACATATACACACACACACACACACACACATATATATATATATATATATATATATATATATATATATATATATATATATATAAAACAGATAGATACCTGGATATCATGCATCTGTTTGAATGTTCACTTGTTCAAACAATGAGATTATCAGCAAAAGTGACTGAATATAAAAATACTGCACTTTGCCAGCCTTCTCATGAGAAAAATCATGACACAATGGGGAGTGGGTATTTATTCTTTCCCCACTGTAGTGCAGTATCAAAACTGGTATATAAAAGTTTCAAATAGTTTGGTGGTTATAGCCCCACACATAGTGGGATTGACACCTGCAAAAATTATACTTTTCAAACATTTTTATTTCTCAGTGTTTTTGTTTAATGTTTTTGATAAGTTGGATTTCAAAAACATTTGTCTGGGTAGTTTGTACTCTATGTTTGTTTCTTCAAGCAGTCTATATAAGCAGAGAGTAAAACTGTTATACAGACAAACCATTCGGTATAAACTACAAGAAAGACTCAGGCAAGCTAGCGTCTTCACTGTTAATCCTCTTAGTGGAGAACCATGGGATATATGCAAATGATCATTTAAAACATATTAGTGCATCAGCTAGATGGCTTCTGAATACCCATGACTTTTTACATTTTCAAGACAAGAAGGTTAAACTCTATTAGCAGTGGGCATACCATATTCCAGATTTTTTGTGACCTGTTGAGTACAGCATAAGTGAATTGTTTGACCATAGTTTAGAAAGGCAGAGTTTGAAACCAAGCCCAATGCCCATAAACATAAAGGTGCTTGCAAAATATATCAAACAGCAGCCAAACAGAACATAAACAAAGATACAAGGACAAACCATTCAGCAAAAACTGCAATAAAGACTCAGCAAAGCTAAGGTCTTCACTGTGCATTACCCTAAACTCACTGTACTGGAGTTCCATGGAATATATGCAGATGATCCCTTAAGGCCAAACCTGTGCATTAGCCACATGGCTTCTGAATGCCTGTGTTTTTTACATTTTTTTTAATCTTTATGGGTACATTCAGGTCAACAATGCCAAACCTCACTAGCTATAGACATACCATGTTTCAGAGTTTTTGAGACCTTGTCAGTACTGGATAAGTGGATTGTTTGGCTATGCTTTTGAAAGATGGTACTTAAAACCAAGTCTGATGCCCATACACATTAAAGTGCCCCTAAAAATGTCACAGACATCAAACCAAAAGTTAAAAAGGATATATTATATATGTAAAAATATATTTATATGCATATAAATGATAAACAGATGTGGATATATTCCCCATACTTCCACTTTCAGTTTTGCTAGTCCAAGAATCACAGGCAGATAGATAAAAACAGAGAGAGAACCAAGATAAATGCTCTAGAAGAAAAAAAAATGGATATTTTTAACCTTGAACAGTCAGTTCAAAAGTTAAACTAATACAGACTAAAATGTTAAAATAATAATCCTTGGTCACTTCAAGACTTCAAGATGTAGAAATATAAAAAGAAAAATATTATGCCTAGAGTAATATAGCAATAACCCATGCCTGGGTGTGGGTAATGTGGGATTTACCCACGGTTGGCGTGGTTTGGTCCCTCGGGCTTCGCCCTCGGGACCAAACAAAGACAACCGTGGGTAAATCCCGCATTACCCACACCCAGAAGTGGGTTATTGCTATTATACTATGACATTATTTAAGAAAAGAAACAATTACTTTTCTTAAATAATGGCATTGTATAATGCCTCTTTGCTGCCCTTCCACAGCTGTCTGGCATCCGCGGCAGTTCTGATGTACTGCGCATGCCTACGCAGTACATCAGAGCTGTGGTCAAAAGCAACGGAGAAAGCAAGATCTCCGTTGCTTTTTTAATGTTTCGCTATGTTAAATGGGTTTAACATAGTGAAACAGGTTTAAAATACGCAACAGAGATCTCCGTTGCTTATTTTAAGGCTGTCTCGCTATGTTAAACCCATTTAACATAGTGAAACAGGTTTAAAAAAAAAAGCAATGGAGAAAGCAAGATCTCCGTTGCTTTTTACACACTGGGCAGGATTCACGAAGGCTTGCACGGAGTCTAAGAGTAGTGTAAGACTCCATGCAGCCTTCGCGATCCAGGAACAGCCCAAAGTCCGTGTAAGAGACAAGCTAAAACGGCTCTTACACGGAGTGGGCGTGGATAAGCTAATCACCTCACTTGCAGCCGAATAGCATGCAAATGAGGATGATTAGTGATCCAGGAAGCCCAGAACAGCCCGTGTAAGAGCCGTTTTAGCTGCAGAAATGTACTCAGTTGACAACTGAGTACGTTTCTGCAAAAACTGCAATGGAGCCATGTCAGCTCCAAATGAAGGGTGCATATGTGTCAGGCAGCATGCCAATGGCCAAATATGTGGCCATTGGCAAAGTAACCTGATGCAAATATATTAAAAATATAATGTTTTTTTTCGGCGATTGCGGATGTTTAAACCAGCGCAGCCCAGCAAACGGGCTGCGCTGTATAGAACATAAAAACGAAGGTTTTAAACCTACAAATGTAGGTTTTATGCAATACATGGAATGTCAATGCAGGGTCCAGCAGACCAAAACCAACATGGCCACCGTGTAGTGGTTGCTAAGGGGGGAAGCTGAGTCTAAGACATGTAACTAAGCATTAGTAGGCAATCTGATGCAAATGAGTGTAAGGATACTGAATTCCACTGTCACATAGCAAATGAGCACAGTCTGAGTAGTGTAAGAGTTACAGAAGGGGGAGGAACAGAGTAGGAGATAGGTGACATCACAGGGGGGAATGGTAGAAAGAAATGCAGTTCATTGGAGGTCAGAGTTACATGACAGATGTCAGACAGATATCATGGAAAGAGGTGTGCCACTAACTAAGAAAGTCAAGAAATGGAAGGTGTACACTGTTGCCTACACCAAAGTTTCTTGCTGAATGTGTATGCGCACGTGTGCGCGCCATGAAGCGTGAGTAAGGCAGTGTGCACACGTGTAAGGCAGACTGAGCATGTGGGAGCGTGTTGGGAGATGTTTAACACTGTTTGCGCGGGCGTGCAAGTATGTGTGCACGCGTGTAAGCCACTGTGAGTGTGTTTCTGCTGGTTTACACACGGCTCCACCCTGAGGAAACAGAAAGGAAAAAGGAAGCAACAGATTTAGTAGGAAGCTAGCAGGGAATACTGCTGGAGCTAGCAGGTGAAAACAATTAGATGCAGGCAATTGCACAGGCAGAATAGTAGCCCAGCCCAGCACTTAAAACTCTGCAAACAGCAGTGCAGGATGTTTCTCTCAAGAGACACTGCAAGACAGGAGTTAAGTTATCAGAAGTGAAAAGTGAAAAAGCTGAACTCAGAGGAGAAATGTTAGTGGCTGCCATAGCTGTCATAATGAGACATAGGCGACTTGCTGAGGGTGGTGACAATGCAGATGGTGCCAGACAACCCACAGTGAGGAGACAGAGAAGAGTGTACAGGCCCAGGGTCACCTACCACGGGTTACATGAGCTGGAGATAGTAGAGTGCTATAGAGTGGACAAAGACCTCCTGCAGCAAATAGTGGAGCTGTGCAGGCCACGCCTCACACACAGAACCAACAGAGGGGAACCCATCCCAGTGGAAACCAAGGTATGTGTTGGCCTAAGAATACTAGCAACAGGTACCTTCCAGAGACCAACTGGTGATATGATGGGGATATCACAGGCATCAGCCTCCAGGGTACTGCACCAGTTCCTGGATGCCATGTCAGCACATGTCAGTGATCATGTATATTTCCCCAATGCCCGTGAGGTATTGGCCAGCAATATGCGTCTCTTCCAGCAAATAGCGGAATACCCTGAGGTAGTGGGTGCAATAGACTGCACGAGCATACGCATCAAAGCACCAGCCGGTGAGCGGGGTAGGGCATACATCAACCGCAAGGGCTTCCCCTCCATCAACTGCCAGGACATGTGTGATGCCCAGGGCATAATAATGAATGTGTGTGCTGGCTGTCCTGGGAGCTACCATGATTCCCACATCTGGCATTTGACGCAGCTGTACCAGACATTTGCCAATGGGGACATCCCGCATGGACACCTAGTGGGGGATGCAGGTTATGCACTGGAGCCGTGGCTGATGACACCCATCAGAAATGCACACACACCTGAACAGGAGTGCCATAATGAGGCACACGTAATGTAATAGAGCGTGTGTTTGGGCTGCTCAAGTCACAGTTCCGGTGTCTGGACACATCTGGTGGAGCCTTGCAGTACACACCAACTACATGTACCCAAATTGTCATGGTATGTGCTATGCTACATAATATGATCTTGCAAAAACAGCTGCAGCAGGACCAGCATAGGGCCGGGCCAAACAGCCCCCCACCATTGCCAAGGCCATCACAGGCAGAGCGTGACTCGGAGGAGGAACAACCTGAGCCTGCTCCAGTAGGCAGAAGGAGGCGTGCCCAGTATGCCCTGGCCTTGGCAAAGAGGCAACGCATAGCACATACACTGGCTCAGTAGGAACCCTGGGAATGATACCCTTCTCTGACTCACTCATATAGTAACAGGGATGCCTAACATGACACAACCTGCTCTCAAACATGTACAGGGAAGTGTAATATGCGCATCCGACAGAGGCAGCCCTGCAGCACCACCTGAGGCATGAATGCTATGTGTTAAGTAATGTAACACCATGTACTATATGCACACCTGAGGACCCTGACTAACATCCTACCCTCACCAAGCATCATGCCACTACATGACAATGAGATGATCAAGTGCAATAATTGACTGAAGTATCGCAGTTAGTCAAAGGGGATCCAATGTGTGCCAGTCTGGGATGACATGCTGAGCATGACATGATGCACCACCTGCTAGGACTGGCGTGCACCTATCAGTGCAGGCTGTATGGATACTGGCAAAGGCTGTTGTTACCCACAGTGTGCCCTGAATAGGTAAGGCTCAAAACACAAACCTATCTCCATAGGTATCAGAAGGGATAAGAATAAGATAAGGGATAGGTCGAAACAGCAAGATGCATGCAGTCTAAACTCACCCAGTATGGAGAATGTTGATATCTGCGCTGTAAAAGAAAACTGTCAAGGCTCACAACAGCACCCTAACACTACCAGGTTACACCTCATACTTTGCTGTACAGCCTCAAAACATGGAACAAGCTACAAAAGGAGGGTGACTAGCAAGAATTGTCAAGGATAACCACACTCCCATGTTGGTACCACAACAAAAAGCAGCATGGACTAGCCATGGTCAAGTAACAGTGGCTAAAACTGCCCCCCAGTTTATAGCCTGCTACAGACTACTGTCCCAACACCAGGAACTGCACCTGGCCTATGATGGAATACATGAATATATCAAGTCCTCCAAACCACATTATATTGGGTGACTGAAAATACCCAGACATAGACTGGGAGCATTATACTAGCTCCAACAGTGTAGGACAAAAGTTCATAGAATCCATAAACCAAAACACCCAGGAGCAACGTACCACTCCCACAAGAGGGGTAAGCATACTGGATGTGATAATCAGCAACATGGGTACTGGATGGCAAGATGAGAAGTGTATTGCTCACTGGTAAAACCAGACCATAGAGTAATCACACTGGATATACAAATCCTGACCACAATCCCTGGCCAGAAAACCACAGTGGAAAACATGTGTTAAGCAATATTTGCACTCCTCCAAACTGATGTGGAATCCATTAAAGGTCCTGTGCAGGTGCAAAATATGGGCCACACCTCAGAACCTGTAATACAGCCATTCCATGAACACTGCCAGGAATGCTTGGATTATGCAATCCTAAATTAAAACAAGACACAATGCCATACACGCAGGAATCTGGCATAGTGGACACCAGCCATAACCAAACCATGCAAGAGAATGAGGAAGCTACTACATGATAGAGCAAACATAAACAACGAAGTAATCACTGATCAGTAGTATGGCAATAAAATCTGTCCACACATACAATCCACTAAGGCCAGCCACAACAAGTTGAATCTGTGAATCCTGAGGCAATGTTACACCTGCCCCAAGTACACAGACAACCCCCAACTCCACCCAAGAAATACAAATATATGTGAGAGATGCAACCATCTATCCAAACTGGAGGCTGAGCTCCCTCAACTCAGTACTCCCAAAACTAGTCAGGAGGAGAAGGTAACCACACACACCACAAACACAGTCCCACATAGACCTATCACAACTGCAAACCAAACACATAAACACAGAAAAACATTCCCGGAGGCACAAATTACAAACACAGCACACCAACAAAGGCCTCTAAAGCAGACACCCAATCAAACAACCTCCAAACATAGCACATGCAACACATAGTACACAAAGCTGGTGTGCCAAACAGTCACAGGCCAGAAGGAGAAAAAACATGCCTGATACAGCTGTAATAGGTGACTCCATAGTCAGACACACTGCTGTCCCGCACACCAGACTGAACAAGGGAAAGGGTACAGTAAGCTGCCTGTAGGCTGCCACAATACGCCACATAACAGAAGTATGCAGGTCACTCCAAAGCAAGTAGAAATATGATGCAGTCATAGTCCATGCTGGCGTGAATGAACTGAGATGTACCTCCCTAGACTACATGAAAAGAGACATAGATGAGCTCTCTGATTATGTAGTCCAGGCCGGTATGACACTCACCGTTTGCAGCATCCTACCCTTACCAAGAATAATGCCACAGTACAAACAGGGAATGATCAGTCATAGCAAGTGGCACACTTACTGGTGTCATTCCAAGGGGATCCAATGTCTGTCTGCTTGGGATGTCATGCTTGACAAGCCACGCAGCTGTTCTTGGAATGGCTTGCACCTGTTACCCCTGGGCGTCTGGATATTGGATAAGGCCTTTGCCACCTCCATAGAGCCTTTTGTAGGCAAGGCTGAAAAGACTGACCCACCACCCTAGAAAACATAAGTGGAAAGAAACATAAGGGTAATGCTGACCAATGCCAGGTGTGTAAACCCCAATATGCATGCTCCCAAGGCCATCCCAGTATGGAGAACATCGATGTCTGTGCAGTGACAGAAACCTGCTGCAAGCCTCCTGACAGCACACCAGCACTACCAGGTTATACCACATATCACGTGTCATGGCCCCAAAACCTGGAACAAAACATAAAAGGAGGGTGAGTATCCATATTCAGCACAGACACCCATACGTCCAGGTAACTGACAATGCACAAGGCATTGGAGTCCACCCATGTGCAACTAACTGTAGGCAAGACTGCTGTACAGTCTGTAGCATGCTACAGACCACACTCTCACACACAGGAAGCCCACCCAGCCGTCCTGAAGACACTGGACAGTATGAATGTCCCACCAAATACCAAACAAGGTACCACAAATTACCACATAGGTGGTAAACCATTATGTATGGAAGGAGTAACCAGGGACCTAGGGACACAAGTGGACAGTAACCTGTTATGTGACACCCACATTGCCAATGTGGCTAGGAAGACTGTCTACATTTGACACCGTATCAGGAAAGGATTCACATCTACGTCAACAGAGGTCATTGTGCCCCTATACTGTTCTCTTATCACACCCATAATCTAGTACAATGCCTCATATGGGATGTACCTTACCTGACACCTGCAGCAGTTAGAAAGACCTCAAAGGTACCTCACCAAGAGGATAAAGGGTCTCAAATATATGTCATGTGCTGCCTGGCTGTAGACACCCCAGCTGAATGCAGTCACATACTGCCTACACAGAGGCATTGCATGCCTGTTGTAGAAGGCCATGCCCAACACAGGAGTAATGGACATGCTCCACCCCAGAAAACTCAAAGCCATCGGAGCTGTGAGAGTGAGAGATGTCATCCTCAACAAATAATTAAATAGGATGTGCTGGTGGGACAGATACATAATCCAGAGGCTCCCCACACCCTGGACCAGAATCCCACTCCATGTTAGGCAGAGCCCCTCACTGACACTCTTCAACAGGAATCTTGCCAAGTGGATGGATGATTGTAGAGTTACACTGGGGGTCTTCACTGTGTCATGTCCAGACAGAGGCACATCAAAGCAAATCATAAATGGCCATAATATTCACATAGCAAGGGGTGGCAAAAGCCACACACACTCTGGCTAGGCTAACAAATGCCCTAGGGTGGATAGCCTAGTATGAACCTATGAAGATACAAATTGTACAGGACACTAAGGATAATCCCAAGGCTTTCACAACTGATGGTAGGAACCATGTTGGGAATTCACAGATATGCTCTGAATCACACAAATATCACAAACACACACACATATTGCCAACATACATCCTGACAGGTGCAGTGCAAACCCCGAATGCAGAATATCTATCCCAGCAGACTGCTGGCCCCTGACATTGCAGATGCTGAGGTAACAGCCAACATCTACAAAGCAAAACACACAGCAGCAATGGTATGAGATGGTGTCCTGGGCTTAGTGCAACATGGACTCCAGGATGAATGGAATGCCAAACCACACTACTGCTCAATGTCAGCCTTACCACAGAATATGTACCCAAAGAGCAATGTACAACAACAGTGGTCCTTCTCAACAAAGGTGTTGCCTGAATGGATACTGAAAACTACTACCCCAGAATCCTGAGAAGCTCGGTCTGCACAGCTATGGAAAGGATCAGCATGTACCACAGACATAAAGATATTGGGGACCTACTGACACCGGACCCTACCCAGTGTGGCTTTCTTAAGTGCAGATCCTGCCCCTCAACATGTTTGACTCAATTGAAACAGTCATTAAGGTCATTGATGAGGGCAATGTGGTCCACACAGCGTAGCTGGACCTTGCAAAGGCTTCTATACAATACCCTACGTGTTCATTATAGATAAGCTCACCAGCTTAAATATAAACCCCTATGTCAGTAGAGGGGTTGCAAACCAGACCAAGGACAGAACAGACATGGTCAGACATGCTGCAGCCATGTCAGACTACAAACCAGATATAATTGGCATCCCACAAGGCTTGGTCCTGGGATCTCCCTCGTCTGGGATATATGTCCCATAGGTACAGGCAAACATGGAAGGACTGTGTCCGAACATGTTTGCAGAGGACTACAAACTGCTCACCACATATGATCCACCAGCTGACACAAGCATCCCACAAAAGGGCCACATAGAAACAGACAACTGGTGCCATAGCCATGTCAGCAAGCTAATTGCAGAAAAGTGTATAGTCAACCCCCGTGGATATACAGTAAGTGCCCACCAATTACCACATAGGTGTTAACCCATTATGTAGTTAATGTGATGAGAGACCTGGGGACACAAGGTGATAGATATCCTGCATTGGACAAACGTGCTGTAGTGTTTACAGAAACATACCATATACCCGCCTAATCATGAAGGTTGTCAGATCTAGATAAGGGGAGGTCATTGTGGCTCTGCAGTCATCCTTCATCAGCGGTACAATTGACTACAATAGCCCCTGTGGGATGTACCTCAGCAGACACCTCCATCAACCGTAAAGTCCCCAACAGTACCTCACCAGGAGTATCAAAGAGCTTGTACAGATGCCATGTGTTGCCTGTGTTGCTGGTATCAATAAACATGCTGCACCTTGTACAATCTGAATGGCAGTGAGCTATGCACATGAGAGACCTGAACCCCAGCACTGACTTACATAGGACAAGCTGTACTGCGTGATCCATAACACAGAAGCCACTCCCACCCATGAGTGAACCCCCAGCACAGGTTACCCATAGAGTCACTTATCAATCTTCCTCAATAGGAATCCTGATGAGTGGATGGGAGGTGGTAGATTTAATCTGGGTATCACTGTCATGTCACAGGTAGACAGAGGCACATTATACTAACCATGACATATGTCATGGCAAACTCCACTTACAATGTGTGTTGAAGGACAAACACACTCTCCAACTAGCATTAGACATGGACTAGGGCACATCGCTAGTGTTTGCAAATGTACACCTATGTTGTGGAATACACTACCAATGTTGGACAAGCCTGGTTTAAGTAGTTCATATCTGAACAGAATGCAACATGGTCAGATGTACACAACTGGCCCCTAACCAGGCTGTTGTGCTCACTATCAAAATGTAAAGCAGTGATAGTACTAAAGCCCAGGATACTGTCCACCACAGTCAAAGTACTACCAGTACACTATACAGTACTACAGTATTAGGTCAGTGTGAAAGGATGTTGACAAATGTATGCAAAGTATCCCATGCAAACACTGCAGGCACAGTATAATCCTGCTGTGTTCACACACAAAGCAGTTGTACAGTAACTACACAACATGACACACAACACACAACCATAAACGGGTGATATTTGTTGAAGTTCACACTCATCCACAAATGTGGTGGGCTGCAGAGTCCAACATATGGAATGCTCACACTGGGCATGCTCACACACTTTGATAAATGAGACATATGTCAGACAGCATGCCATGGGAAGGCTGAACTGGGCATGCTCACACACTTAGGCCAAATCTCAGTTTAGCAGTTGGACACACATATCTGGTATTTTTACGTGTTATTCCAGGAACCAACCACATTACAGCAGTCTGCCCAGTGCACACAGTTAAATGACTACAGAGACATACGTGATATAGTGGATCCCTCCCATATGCAAACATCTTCCACAGATGCACAAGTTGTTCGTACAAACAGGGAATGCTATGGCAATAAAGATGTGCAAACAGTCTATCAGCAACAAATAATGTGCATTTGGCAATTAAACATATGGTTGTAGAGGTCAACACTAGGCTGTTTGCCCTAGGGAATGACAACTTAGCCAGAGTGTGCTTGGTGTCTGCCTCCCCACAGGATGCACATTCCCCTTTCTAAACACCGATGATGTCAGCACCCTATAAGTACAGCAGGAGAAAAGAAACTTCCCAGTAATGCAAATAGCGCGCTCTGCTAATGCGTCCGTCACAAGTGTCATAACATAGTTAGGTAGGGGTTTGAATCCTGCAAATGCTCAGTGTGTGTGTGTGTGTGAGTGGGGTTGGTGTGTGTGTAAGTCTGTGGGAGAGAAATGTCCCTTTTGGCAACTGGGAAAACACACTACAGGATGCACATTCCCCTTTCTAAACACCGATGATGTCAGCACTCTATAAGTACAGCAGGCGAAGAGAAACCTCCCAGTAATGCAAATAGCACGCTCTGCTAATGCGTCCATCTCAAATGTCATAACATAGTTAGCTAGGGGTTTGAATCCTGCAAATGGCAAGTGTGTGTGTTTGTCTGAGGGGGGTTAGTGTGTGTGTGCAATTGTGTGTGAGGGAAATGTCCCTTTTGGTAACTAGGAAAACAGACTACAGGATGCACATTCCCCTTTCTAAACACCGATGATGTCAATACTCTATAAGTATAGCAGGAGAAGAGAAACCTCCCAGTAATGCTAATAGCGCGCTCTGCTAATGCGTCCGTCTCAAGTGTCATAATATAGTTAAGTAGGGGTTTGAATCCTACAAATGGCAAGTGTGTGTGTTTGGCCGAGGGGGGGTAGTGTGTGTGCAATTGTGTGTGAGGGAAATGTCCCTTTTGGCAACTAGGAGAACAGACTACAGGATGCACATTTCCCTTTCTAAACACTGATGATGTCAGCACCCTATAAGTACAGCAAGAGAAGAGAAGCCTCCCAGTAATGCGAATAGCACACTCTGCTAATGTGTCCGTCTCGAGTGTCATAACACAGTCAGATAGGGGTTTGAATCCTGCAAATGGCAAGTGTGTGTTTTTGGCTGAGGGGGGTTAGTGTGTGTGAGGACAATGTCCCTTTTGGCAACTAGGTGAACAGACTACAGGATGCACATTTCCCTTTCTAAACACTGATGATGTCAGCACCCTATAAGTACAGCAAGAGAAGGGAAACCTCACAGTAATGCGAATAGCACACTCTGCTAATGTGTCTGTCTCAAGTGTCATAACATAGTCAGATAGGGGTTTGAATCCTGCAAATGGCAAGTGTGTGTTTTTGGCTGAGGGGGGTTAGTGTGTGTGAGGACAATGTCCCTTTTGGCAACTAGGTGAACAGACTACAGGATGCACATTTCCCTTTCTAAACACTGATGATGTCAGCACCCTATAAGTACAGCAAGAGAAGGGAAACCTCCCAGTAATGCGAATAGCACACTCTGCTAATGTGTCCGTCTCGAGTGTCATAACATAGTCAGATAGGGGTTTGAATCCTGCAAATGGCAAGTGTGTGTTTTTGGCTGAGGGGGGTTAGTGTGTGTGAGGACAATGTCCCTTTTGGCAACTAGGTGAACAGACTACAGGATGCACATTTCCCTTTCTAAACACTGATGATGTCAGCACCCTATAAGTACAGCAAGAGAAGAGAAACCTCCCAGTAATGCGAATAGCACACTCTGTTAATGTGTCCGTCTCGAGTGTCATAACATAGTCAGATAGGGGTTTGAATCCTGCAAATGGCAAGTGTGTGTTTTTGGCTGAGGGGGGTTAGTGTGTGTGAGGACAATGTCCCTTTTGGCAACTAGGTGAACAGACTAAACCTCCCAGTAATGCGAATAGCGCGCTCTGCTAATGCGTCCATCTCAAGTGTCATAATATAGTTAGGTAGGGGGTTGAATCCTGCAAATGGCAAGTGTGTGTGTTTGGCTGAGGGGGGTTAGTGTGTGTGCAACTGTGTGAGAGGGAAATGTCCCTTTTGGCAACTAGGAGAACAGACTACAGGATGCACATTTCTCTTTCTAAACACTGATGATGTCAGCACCCTATAAGTACAGCAAGAGAAGAGAAACCTCCCAGTAATGCGAATAGCACACTCTGCTAATGTGTCCGTCTTGAGTTTCATAACATAGTCAGGTAGGGGTTTGAATCCTGCAAATGGCAAGTGTGTGTTTTTGGCTGAGGGGGGTTAGTGTGTGTGAGGACAATGTCCCTTTTGGCAACTAGGTGAACAGACTACAGGATGCACATTCCCCTTTCTAAACACTGTTCAGCTGAAGGCCATGGTTCTGGCACAAGTTGTCTGTTTCTATGATGCCCCTTTGGAAGATGCTTGTGTCAGCTGGAGAGTCGATTATGGTGGCCAGTTCGCAGTCATCTGCATATTTGGTCAGCCACAGTCTGTCTGTGTTGGCCTGTACCTCCAATAAATATATACCAAACAAGAGAGGTCCCAGGACTGAGCCTTGTGGGACACAACAAATAACTGGTTTGGAGTCTGGCATGGCTCCAGCAATTCTAACCATGTGGGTTCTGTCCTTGAGCCACTGTGCAATCCATCTAGTGACATAGGGGCTTATATTTAAGCTGGTGAGCTTCTCTAGAATGCCCAAGTGGGGTATTGTTGTGAAGGCTTTTGCGAGGTCCAGGTAGGCTGTGTGAACCACCTTCCCCTCATCAATGGCCTTGGTGACTGTTTCAAAGAAATCAACCAGGTTAAACCTGGTAGTGCTGGTGTGCTCTCAGTAGCCCTGAACCAGGCATCTGTTACTGCACAGATATCGATGTTCTCCATGCCAAGGAGTGTTTTGGGTGCATGCATCTGGAGGTTTAGACTTCTGGCGCTGGGTAGCATTACTCCTAGTTTCTTATCCCTTGTGATACCTATGAAGGTGGGTTTGTCATTTGAGCCTTGCCTAACATAGGCACTATGGGGGTAGCAAGAGCCTTTGCCAATATCTGAAAGCCCAGGGGTGACAGGTGCAGGCCGTCCCCAGCGAAGCAGGTAGTTCAACAGAAGATGAATATGTGAAGGTGTAGTGCCTGTGATTAGTTAGCAGTAGCATATATGACTGCTCACGTGGACACATGCCAGGTAAGTCATATGCACTGTGTCACAGGCAATGTACATGTGAACAGGACAAACAGTGACATCCTGTCATGTGGGACATGGACATACATATAGTAAGCTATGCAGATGGCACTAGGAGTCCACAGAAGCTCTATAACTATGCATTGCAGGTGTGATCAGTATTCCAGGGTAAGTGCAAGCAAACATGCATGCAAACAAAGCTACAGTAAACAGGGCTGCATGTAGTCCATTGTACAACAAACAAGCTGTACCAGTTCCAGTAGGTAACACTGCAAATATGCAGGCACTATGCACATGTACATGGAAATACATGGGTCAGATGGCTAGGGTCCAGTCTCAGTGCACACAAGTGTACAGACCATGTACTGTCAGGATGTACAATAACTGGATGGAAACCCATGTGCTCATACCTGCAGTAATACACATGTCAAATAACAGACACTGAGCCTTCACTCAGTGGTTCCATACTTAGTAGGATGTATGCTACCTGGCCTGCCACCACAGTATCCCTGACATATATGGGGACTCTCCCTCCTGTGACAGTTAGTTTTGTGTATTGGGGCTGTCTAGCATGGTATGAGATGTGAGCATGCAGTGCTAGGGTGCTCCTGTGTGTCCTGTACCAGTCGTGTAGTACTGCACACATATCAACATCCTCAAACATCTGCATTGCAGAGTCCAGTGTGGGCAACATGCCACTTGCAATTTACATGTCCATCATTGCGTATTACTACATTCATTACCTTATCCCCTGTGCTACCTATGTATGTAGCCTTCTGTTGACATCATTACCACCAGTATGCCAACATGTGCAGATGATACACTATGGTACTTACCATGGGTGTAGACAACAGGACATGACAATCACACACTTACTGCATCAGGCATGCTGTGATATACCCACAATTAATTCAGCACACAGTACTGTTAACAACATGATACTATTACTACACATCTATGTGGTCACCCTCTGCATAAGTAACATGTTAACCTGTACCTGCACAGTTGTTACAGATTGCAGGAGGTGGCACAGTTTCATCATATGCACAGGGTGTGAACTTGGTATGCCTGAGTCAGCCACCGATACCACCAATTGACATGTATGTGTATGTGTGTTGGTGAGGGACAGCAGTAGAAGGTGGGGCAATGTTGATGCAGTGTGTGCGTGTATGCGGTAGCCCTAGGTGTTGTCAATTCGCATGTGTGTATGGATGCACACAGTTCCACCTCATGGCTGCCATATACTGGTGTTTGTGGACAGCCACAGACTGTACCTGCCAGGTCATACAGATCAGTGTCTCTGGCCACAGACACGGTACCTGTGCCTTGCAGGGGTGCTACGGACCGTATCCAGTACCAACCCAGACTGGGTACCGTCATCAGAAGCAGGTGTTCGTTGACTGGACACAGATCCCTGTCGGGCCCGGCCAGAGCCACGTGGTCTCCTGGGGCGGTCTGATGACAGCACAGACCCAGCATTGCTGGGGCTGCTGCTGGCACTACGGGGGCAGCTGTGGCCCTGTTGTCGTCCACGACGACTGCCAGCTGCTGCTGTTGCTGGCATACGGCCACGTCGACGCCTCAACCTCCCACCATCGCCCTGGCTCATGGACATGTAGTTGTGGAACCGGTCTAATATGTCCCCACAATGTCTGTCTATGACATCGGTGAAATCATGGATGGCAGCCGCAATGTCACGCATACTGTCAGTCATGGCTGTGCGACATGCTGTCAGCTCCCTCAGACCCTGTCTGGTGTACCGTTCCATACGTGACTGTGCCTGCATGACAGCCCGAAACATAGCTGAGGTTGTAAGACCTCTGTGGGCACGTCTGACAGGGCCAGTACGCCCACGGATGCTCCACGAGAACCCCTGGACATCTGTCTGTGTGGTACCATCTGTGTGGGGAGGCATGTGCCACAGATACCACATTACCCTGGTCAATGCCCACTGTATGCTGTCCATCACCTAGGGACATTGGTGACAAAGGGTGTATTGGCAGGATAACTGTGCGCATTGATGGGGTCGACAGCTGTGTACTGTCAATCGGCTGACCAATGGCGGACCCTGGCATACTTTCCTGTGCCATTACACAGATGTCATCATTATCAGTACCCACAACACCTGATTCAGGTTCCCTGCTACATGACACCAGAGCAGCAACAGAACCTGTGGGAGGGAAACAGGAAACACAGTTTACAATGTCTACACATTACCAGTGATGCACACATGCACACATGCGCACATGCACACGTGCACACATGCGCACATGTACACAGGTGCACACATGCACACATGTACACAGGTGCACAGGTGCACACATGCACACAGTTTCACACAATTGTACAGTACTCAGTATGCGTGATATCAACACACAGACACAGACACACCTACATGCATACAAAGAGCACTACTAAGTGAGCCAAATAGTACTATTACTATCAACACTATTACAGGAATTGTTAATACACACTCACCAGCATGGATAGGCTGCATTGCTGTTATACCAGAGGGTCCTGCAGACGTGAAAAACTAATGTCAGTGGGCACAACTGTGCCATTGTTACTGAGTATGATACAGGTCAGTAGTACAACAGTCGCCTTTCACAGGTCAGCTGCTAATATTGAGGATATCACACTTGCACATTAAATACTATGGTGACAGCTACAAACCAAGGACACACCTCACACATGCATTAACTACCAGTGTACACAACAGTCAACTATGCATATGGCATATTACCTGCACATTCACTGTCTTGCTGCTGCGTGGCTCCAGCCTCCATCATAATGCATGTCTGCTGCTGCTGTTGTTGTTGCTGGTGGACTGGAGCCACTACACTCATGAGTAGTCCCTCCAGTCTGGTGAGTGGGGGATGTGTAGCCACCCCACCACCTGTGGCGACCTGTTGCCTGTGGATATCCGACGCACGCTGACGGACATGTCTGATTAAATCACTGCAGTGATGTCGTACCTGCTCATATGTCCTGTTATGCGTGCCTATGTCATTTACCCGACGGACAAGGTCTTGCCACAGTGCAGCCCTCTCCTGCTGATTCTGGCTGGTGCGGGAAATGAGTATTGCATAATCCCGCACCAGGCTCTGGTGTATCTCCTCATCCTCAGCTGTGGAGTAGGTGGGATTCCGCGGGTGGGCCATGTACCTGAGAAAGAAAATAACCTGGTATCAGCAATATATGTCAGCAGAATTTCGCACACATACTACACATGCTACTCGACTGTTATGATACAACATATCTCACATATGTAGCATCTGTCTGTCTATTGGTGGATACACATGTAGATGGCCAGGTATCAGTGCTCAGCCAGCAACTGTGCAACAGTACCTGGTACACTCCATACGACATACTACCAAACCCCAGCAGTCAGAACACTGATTCAGGTCAAGAGCACCTCCTCACTCTGGGGGTTTGTATCTAGGTACTGTATGGCCTACATCATCAACTACTGTGAGCTGACCACACACACTGATTGCCCTGGATATACATATCCCACCTCCACCACCAGCACAAATGACTATAGTGCATAACATTACAGATACAAACTTTACACTTTGTAACAGTGACATGGTATCCTTTCAGCCCACTGGGCCAGTGGCAGATACAACCCACAATGCTGACCCCTACACAATTGCTTTCTACAGACATCTCCGAGAATGCATGGATCATGCAATCCCATATATGACCAAGACACTCTCTACAAAGGGACAGCATCCTGACTGGTGGACCCCAGCCATAGACAGATTGTATTACAGAAGATGGAAGCTACTGCAAGACAGAGCATAATTCCATGAAGGGAGGGCATGTCTGAGCAGCACTAGTAAGGATCTATTTTCCATCATACAAACATCCATGGGCAACTTTGAGAGGGAAATCAAGAGGGACACTACAGATAACCAGAAAGCCTTCTTCAGTTATGTTAGCAACCTGGTCAGGATCCATCCTCTATGCCCATAGTTAGTACACAACAACACATATTTCACTGACACCACAGATATTGACAACATTGTGGCAGACAGGTTCAGTGCAGGTGTCACCCTGCCCTCTCCCCCAAAATAAGACATAGCTATCCCAGCTGACTGTAACCTCCCTGTCATCACAGATGTCCAGGTGAGAGCCACCCTCAGGACAGCAGAATACACAACATGAATGGGACCTGATGGTATCCCCAGTTGCATGCTACATAAACTCTGACAGGAGCTAAACACACATATAGAAGTGCTATGTAACACTAGCCTGACTACAGGATATGTACCTGTACACTGGCGCACAGCAGCAGTGGTTCCACTCCACGAAGGAGGCACCTCAACATACCAATACAATACAACACAATACATTACATTACAATACAATACTATACAATAGGCTATTGCCCCTGGGACTACAGCAGCATACTGTTCTGCTACCCTGACCATTGTGACACATGTGGTGTGATGGTACCTGCTGCTGTCACACAGTTACACAGGGTGACTCATATGGCATATTACCTGACTAACATTCAGCAGGGGTATGTGTGACATGTACTCATGGGGAGTCTTGCTTCTTAACACTGTGTGGTTTATTGCAGGGTATATCTTATCTGTGGGTAGGAACTTTTACCTCCACATGTGCACTCTATTGCAGTGGCACGGACGACACACAGCAGACATTTAGGTTGTGGATGGTGTGAGGTGTTACTATGGTTGTTGGACATCTGTCATGGGTGTGACTTACATATGTAAATCCGGGAGTGGTAACCTCTATGTGGGTAGTATATGTGTACTCTGTGGTGGTGTCAGTCACTGTGCATTGGTAATGTGTTTGAGTGCATTGTCACAGTGTTGTACATGTCACTGTGTCCTTCTCCATATCTGTAGCTGTCATGTGAGGTCCATACCATGGCATCCATTATGTGGTGAGGAGGGTACACCGACCTACATGTCCATAGCTGACACACCATGTCCGCTGACACATACCATGTGCAGGTATTCCAGGGATAGTGTGCCACTGTGAATATCATTGGGGCCACTATTGTACACATTTATGACCCTGTTCACCCCTGACACATGCAGTGGTGGGCAGCCAATCACATATCTGGTGGTTACTGGTGTAGGTGATTTGGAATGTGGTATGGTACTCCGGTTTTGACACTGGTGTTCACTCCATGCCTTTGTCACCAGGCACCTGTTGCAATACATCTGTACACATGTGCCTCACTCAGAATTTATATACATCTCTCTCTCTCTCTCTATATATATATATATATATGTATATAGATATATCTATATGTATATATATATATATATATATATATATATATATATATATATATGTCTGTATACATATACACATATATATATATTGATGGTTCATAGGTTGGTACTAAGCTATCAGCCCTAGGGCCTATACAAGCCTAGCCATAACAATTCCCATGTACATATGTTGCTATAGATGTGGAGAGGGGGGGGACACAGAGGGGGTGTGAGTGACAGAGGGGGTGGGACAGGCTGTGTTGCAGGTTGTCATATACAGTCATACCTGTAGATAGTCAGATCAGTCTGTCTATGTATAGGTATCTACATATATCTATATCTGTATGTGTGCATTACATAGATATGTTTGTACAATATTCTATCTACATCTGTCTATGTATTCCTATATATACACACATACATACGTAACCATATGTTAGACAGGTATATCAACATATTTGTCTACCATACTGTATACACACACTAACATACTGCTAAACATACATAACTGTGAAACCTACTTTGTACATGGCACTACAACCTACAATCAACCAATATTGATATGTGCACATAGATGCTCTCACATACAAATGTATTTACAGCCTTCACTGATAGTTGCTGTATGTCCCCTGCCCTTTACACATCTTCATATACATATGGATACAGACCAATGACACATATGGAGGGTTCACAGTATGTAGACCTTTATAGTATTACTTTACATTACCTGTGTTTGTCACAGCTGCTTGTGTTGCCGTCTGGTTCTCTGTCCTGCTGCTCCACCTCCCAGTTGTCAGCTTTCAGGTAGCTGTTGCTGAACAATTTGTTTGTGTCTGCTTAATTGCAATTTTCTCTGTCTCTGTCTCTCTCTCTCTCTCTCTGTCTGTCTCTGTCTCACGTCCTTCTCAGGGTGCAATGAAAGTATTGCATGTGTGGACTGGGAGTACAGCATACTTTTGTAGGTATCTGCATATGCCCATGTGATGGCCTCTGCACCAATTGTTAGCCAGCATTTGCTAATTGCATGCAGCCAGTTGTGTACTGATTGCAGTTCTCACTGTAATTTCAGAACAGTGCTATAAAAAGATATGTGAGATAGGCGCAGCCCTTTCAGATTTTAAGGGCAGGGACCATGCTGTTATGCTGTGGACAATGTTCTGTGAGTGTAAAGGTTGGTATCTCTCTCATATTTCCAGGTGTGTTGTAGATTAACATTCCTCCATTCATTTCTCCAGTTTCCTGTACTAACTGTGTATGTACACTGACACCTACAACTACTACTACTGTTAATGTGTGTGTGTGTGTGCTTTCCTTTCACTTTTGCTTGCACTTTGTTGCTAAGGCTTCAATAGTTGTCCTTTACAGTCACTACTTGTATGCCTGCTAGGTGTCTTGACTGTAGTGTGCTGCTGTAGCTTTCCTATTTTCTATGTACATTCACACCTTGGAATGCTTGCTATATCTGCTAGGGTGTTACAGCATGCAGTGTGGTCTGGCCATGGTGTGGGCCTTGACATCTATTAGGGTATTTGAGTATGCTGCTGAGCAGGCCCCAGAGACTTTCAGGTTCATCTGTTATGTGCCTCATGGAATGGTACATATCAGTGGGGTACACCCATTAAAATGTCTGGTATGCTGCAGTTGTGACTGTGGGTTAGCATGAGCATATGTATTACTACACTTTTTCTGCCATGCAAGTGATGAATACTTTCAGGACTCCATAGTTACCATTGCATGTGTTACACCTTTCTGCCTACTGTTTGTACATTTCACATGGGGTCTGTGGGGCATCCGTGTAAGTCATTCACTGTTGCTATGTCTAGGCTCTTAACTATTCAAATATGGTGGTGTCAGACCCGTCATGTGTACAGATATTTGCAGGTTGTCCACATTTCTGCCTCATATTTTAGTCAATATCTCATGCACACCTTTTTCTGGCAAGTCACTCTGGGCTCAAGTCAGAATATGGTGACAAACATTCAAGTTTCAGACTGCATACCCTTCTAAACATCCCACAAAGTGCAGACCCTGTTACTCTCTGAACTGTCTGCGTTTGTTGTAACATTATTTGTAATGTGTCCCTGGTTTTGGGCCTTTGCTCCACATATTTTATTACTTGGTCCAGATGTGTTCCTGTAAGAGGTTGTGGGGTATGGGCAGTGATTATCCTGCTGTGAGTATGTGTGTGGCTTGCAAGGTGCTATAGTGACATTATTACCTACTAGCTTCCAACTAGCATGGCTGTTTCTGTTCACACACTACTATTATGGAAATCCACTAGTTTTGATAGTAATTCTAAATGGCATGCTTTGTGTACTACACATCTATATTCCCTTTACATTCATTCCTACTATTACATGATATATTTATTTTAGCACAATGTTCTTGTATAAGAGTCATGGCTTAGTGGTAAGTCATGCAGACTACTGTTTCCAAGGTCCTGGGTTCGGGACTCACAGTGGGATTTTATTTTGCTTTTGAGCTGAGTACAGGACCTGTCAATCAAAGTGACTAAGGCACTTTTAAGCAGTTGTAACCGGGTTAGCGCTGGTTTGTGCGGAGCTCACGCATGCGCACTGGCGGTTAGCTCCGCGCACACATGCTTACAACCGCTTTAACATGCTTACTCTTGCGCACACCCACGCTATTTTCTTTGATAGAAAAGAAAATGGGGAGACAGAAAAGTGGTGAAAAAGGGGTCACAAAGAGGGTAAGACAGTAGGGAAACAAGCTTGGGATGTGCAGGAGGGATGTAGGTAAGGCCTAGAGCTGCCCATTTCTTCATCAGCAACAGCTGTGCATATGTATGTAATTTGGTGTGACATTTGAAACCTTCCACCCCTGAGAGAGGTGTCAGGACAACATTAATACTTGTTGTACAGCCAATTGTAATTGATAGGTTCCATGTCCAGTAGACATGTGTGCGGAATGGGCAGCTATGTATGGGGCGTAATTTTTTTGTGGGTACAGAGTGCCCTTTTTTTTTTTTTCAGGTGAGAGTGGTATGTCAGGTGAAGGAAGTCGGTACAGCTGGGGAGGTAGGTTGGGTAGGTAAACAGACAAGACAAACAAGACGCATACAGGGGTGGTGTATGACATGTGTGGGGGGGGTTACGCAATTGACGGGGACGGAGGTTTGGATATCCAGAGCCCATGAGCCCACAGATGGCAACAGTGGAACTGATATCCCCACCCATAGGCAGTTGCCACTGTTCCTTCACTGCCCAGGACGGGGCTGTGTAGGCGGGGCAACAGGCATGCCCATTAGTTGCACCACCCGTGCCTCGAGCTGGCGTAGGGGCTCGAGAACAGAGTCCCGAATCTCCCTACGCACCACAGTCCGGACGCTACGGAGGATGAGTGGTGGTTCTCCTCTGGCCACGCTTGCAGAGGGGGGGCGAGCCCCATCCCCTGCAGCGCTTCCACCCGCAGGTGGCACAGGGCCACCGGAGGAGGGTCCGGACTCGGCACTAGTGCCAGGTGCACTCGCCAGCTGAGGTGGGAGAGGTGGGTCCGCTGGAACCCGCCTTCCCTGTCGTCCTATGTTTTGCATTATGTCATGACAGTTTGGGTTAGTGACATATAATACCATTCACAATTAGTTGTAACAGCATGCATTAGTATTCCCATTAACCAAACACCCAGATATTCACACCATTGAACAGCGTGCATAACACATGCATAATTTGAACAGAAATACACAGTCCAACAACATGCAGGGTTAATTGATGGCAACAGGCCATCAGGTGTGGCTGTATGAACAGGGCAGATGCATCAACGGACATGCAAATATATATGACCCAACAGGACAAACGTCCAGGGGTGTTAATTGTGATTGCACATACCATTTTCACGTGGAATGGATTATATGTGGTTATAGGGTGGGGTGAAGAAAGTAATATTAACACCTTCAAATAACAATACATATGCTGTACATTTCTAATAGCTACAGTTATATACACACTACTGTTCTAACTACAGTTTCCTATATGATAACTATTTCACCTTGGTGATAGGACTGTTACTGCAACATCAATATACATTTTATGGTTCTTCATACACATTCATATCTAGCTTTGTTCAGCTACATCATCCTGCTACATTTGCTTTATATAGCTGTAGACAAGTGTGGATGTTTGGTATATCAGACAAACATCCTATCTGCATATTGCAGACTGGGAGCAACATATCCATATTTTGGGATACACATTCCAGATGCAGCAACACTTTGAACAGATTTTGCTGTTTGGTTTTGAATCTCACATGCATTTCATTCTGTCTTGACTGCAGTATACTTTATTCAGGGGTTATTACTACTGTATTGCTGGATTCATGACACTTTCTCACACTCTCTCACTTGCTTTCATTTTACTATTCAGGATGGTACTTCTAGGCTTTATTGACATGTTTTACCAGTAGTTATTACAATCCTTTCCAGCAGTCTCACTTCTGTCATGTTTCAGTATTTCCACAGGGATATATTTCACACGTGATTTCATCATCTTCTGCAGCTATACTTTTCAGCCTGCTGCAGGTTGTGTACTATTTTCTTACAAGCAGGGCATTTTTATTTCAGAATATATGTCAGACAGTTTCATTTTTAGGTTAAACTTACAGGCTGAAACACACCTTTGTAATCAAGCAATACTTGCATACACTTTCACACTGTTACTTGCAGATTTTATTCCTTACTGACTACACTGCACTCTTTTGCTGACTGTCATACTTTTATATTTCTTTACAGTTACTGGTAGTGGATTACTGACCTGCCTGGTGGCGCAACCGCACCAGCCTATCGCCATAGGCTCTGTGGTTCGCAGAACGGACACCTGCAGCTGTAATATAAATGAAGTAATATTGGAATACACATCTCCATAATATCAGCTAGTTTAATTTCTTACATACATAATTAAATGTTACTTACTCACTAGTGGGGCTTTGGGTGTTTGCCGGGCCTCCTGGATCCAAAGGTTCAGTTGGTCCTGCATGCATCTCTTCAGGTCCGCATGGTGGTGATGGACCTGCTCACCAGTCCTTGAAATCCCTGTGGCACTGGTGAGATCATGAGCCAACCAGTCCCACGCCTCAGCCCTGTATGCTCCCCAGAGGACCTGGCCCTGCATGAGTTGGGCCTCATGATTATGGACTAGGAGCCAGACCATGTACCTGGACTCCTCAACACCCCACCTCTGTGCTCGAAAGCGACTACCCTCTCCTACTCCTGTCATTCTACCTGCAGGTCAGTTCTACAATCGTTTATGCTGTGTATTCCCGCCTATGGGGCTTATATAGTCCGTTTTTCCCGCAAATATCTGTGATTGGCCATTTTGGAATTGTATCAACTTCAGTAAACCTGCATTGTCATGCTCTAGTTTGTATTCATTCCTATATATTAGCTATTATTGCATTTAAAGGTACTGCTGTCATGGCTTAGTGGTTCTGTACCTTGACTATGGTGTATAGTATCCTGGGTTCGAACCTGGCCACTGCTTTTTATTTTTCATGACTGTCTAGACATGCTGAGGGGTGTGTCTGTGTAAAGGCAGTTTTGATACGGCTTGCTCAACGTTGCCCGTCAGTTAGCTTGTTTGCGCGGTGCGCAGCTCCGCGCAAACGGGGTACACTGCTTTAAGCCTCATTTGGCTATCAGCACGCATATTACACTCAGCTCAGTTAGAGGCACATAGATTTAGCGTGTTAGACCACTGCTCAGCTACGGGCACTCATTTTGCGCCAGTTAAACCACTGCTCATCTACGGGCACATGCACTCACTCTGTTAAACTGTAGCTCAGCTATGAGCACATCTGGCATTTTTTATTCTTTTGTTACCTCACATGTCTTCAATATAAATGGGCTATTTCATTACATTTCACATAAATTGTGGTTTTATGTGTACATATTTGTCAGGGACTTATTTCCTGCTTATTTTGAAAAAAATAAAATAAAATTGGTGTTGTGGGGGCTCGAACCATGAATGCCTGCTCTTCAGCCAACATCTCTACCGCTACGCTATTGCTTCCTGGCTTATTTTGCATATTTAGTTCTTATATGCTTTCCCACTGACTGCTAACCCGCGCAAACGAGCGCACTCACGGTTAAACATCTTTACAATTTAAAAAAAATATATAACATGTTCATTTATATATATTTTATGTTCATAGTCTGTGGGGGCATGTGTTGTGTTGTGTTTATTCACATTTCCATGGACTCTGTTGTGGGTGTTTACTTTGGGCACTTTTACACTTCTGGGGGCGTGTCCACTTGCAGGGCTCAGCCTACGGACACACCCCCTACTGTCTTACACGGACCGTGTTAGACTTAGGTGTGATTCAGCATGCTCTCATGAATATGCAAAGCATGCTGACATCACTCCGTTTAACTGCAGCCTCCGTGTAAGAGTTATAACTCTTACACGGAGGCTTCGTGAATCCTGGGGACTGTGTCGCTATGTTAAAGGAGTTTAACATAGCGAGACAGTTTTAAAAAAAAGCAACGGAGATCTCCGTTGCTTTTTTTAAACCTGTGTCGCTATGTTAAACTCTTTTAACATAGCGAGACAGTGTTTTAAAAAAAGACTTATACTAATGGAAAAAGTCCGGGCGACCGGACCTTTTGCCATTTGTATAAGTCGATTTACAACGTGCACGCTGGCCAATCAGCATGCACGTTTTGGAATATTAATGGGGGGTCATGGTATAATATGCTTTAAACATATTGTCAAATGCTGTATAAAAATTATCCATCGAAATTAAATCTACAAATTTTCAGCTCTAAATCATAGTATTGTCAACTTATTTGTAAGATACCGGCATCTGAAATGTAATGCAATATATGTGAACAGTTGTATATCAGCAAATATAAACTAAAAAAAAAAATAAAATAAGTAGCCAGTTCTAAACTCAGAGTAAAAATAAAATATTTACCCCAAACAATCCAGTAAATATATTTTAAATGTTGCATTCTATCTATATATGAAAAATTAGATGTGCAAATCCTACATACAGTTCTAAGTCAGTCCATAGTCAACTAATCTGCAACACAGCAAACTATGAGTTGTAAACCAGAAAATCTGAAATGTAATCCAGAGATTTTCTTAATAAATAATTAATTCAATAGTCATCAAACTTAGCTTAATAAAGAAATCAAGCAACACATTTAATTTCTCAAATGACGTTGTATAACAAGCCACCCAAAGTACCTTCAGACGTACTATTTTTGGGATACTTTTGCTTTTATTTTGCTTTTCCTGAGAGATCCATCAGTCAACCACTTTATAAGATGAAAACGTAGTACCTGACTAAATTATTCTTATATCAAAAACCCAAAGATGTTCTTGAGAAAAGAATTAAACATTCCCGATGTGACTGAAACAGTATAAACCATCAGAGATTTGCATAGTCATTAATAAAGATATATATATAAAATATAATATATATATATATATATACAGCGGTAGCGTTGTTGCCTCACAGCAAGAGGTTCTCCTGTTTGATTCACAGCTGGAGTGCCTTCTGTGTGGAGTCTGCATGTCCTCCCCGCGGTCGAGTGGCCTCCGAAAGACATGTATGAATGAGCGTGCCTTCGCTGAAGGTTGGGGGTCAGGTTGGCAACTCGACACCATAAAAATCTACTGCCATTAGCGGACCAGAGTTCTGCTGTGGCGACCCCTAACCGGGAAAAGCCGAAAAGACAAACAACATTTATATATGTACACATATATACACATACATATACAAAATAGGAAAATGATATAAACTTTTACCTAAAAAGAACAAAACTAAGTAGAAATACAAAAAATACATGAAGTGTAATGTATGAAATATAAATACCCTGTATAATACAAATTATGAAATTCTGTGTAAGAAGACATTGGCACAGGGACTAGTCCCACGTCAAGTCAGGTGCAGAAGCTGAAAGTACCCTGAACCCAAAGCACTTTTAAAAATAATATTTACTCACAAGTGCCACTCAAAACTACTTTTATCATATTAACTGAGAGCTGAGAAAATGAGAAAAATAAAGTTTATAAAATGGACTGTTTTTGCTCTCTCTGACCATCAAGAGCAAAATAAAACAACTTTGGTGAATAACTGATTTTTTGATTTTTTTCTTAATGCAAAAGGCCCATTTCTTACACAAAAGTACTATGTATTCTAGGTAGAATGCGAGTAATTGTACAGTAAGCAGAATGTGAGTAACTGTACAGTGAGCAGAATGTGAGTAATTGTACAGTAAGCAGAATGTAATTGTACAGTGAGCAGAATGTAATTGTACAGTAAGCAGAATGTAATTGTACAGTAAGCAGAATGTGAGTAATTGTACAGTGAGCAGAATGTAATTGTACAGTAAGCAGAATGTGAGCAATTGCACAGTGAGCAGAATGTAATTGTACAGTGAGCAGAATGTAATTGTACAGTGAGCAGAATGTGAGTAATTGCACAGTAAGCAGAATGTGAGTAATTGTACAGTGAGTAGAATGTGCGTAATTGTACGGTGAGTATAATGTGAGTAATTGTGCAGTAAGCAGAAGGTGAGTAATTGTACAGTGAGTAGAATGTGAGTAATTATACAGTGAGCAGAATGTGAGTAATTGTACAGTGAGCAGAATGTGAATAATTGTACAGTGAGCAGAATGTGAGTAATTGTACGGTGAGCAGAATGTGAGTAATTGTACAGTAAGCAGGTGAGTAATTGTACTGTGAGCAGAATGTGAGTAATTGTACAGTGAGCAGAAGGTGAGTAATTGTACAGTGAGCAGAATGTGAGTAATTGTACAGTGAGTAGAATGTGAGTAATTGTACAGTGAGCAGAATGTGAGTAATTGTACAGTGAGCAGAATGTGAGTAATTGTACAGTGAGCAGAATGTGAGTAATTGTACAGTGAGCAGAATGTGAGTAATTGTACAGTGTGCAGAATGTGAGTAATTGTACAGAAGGTGAAATGCAAGTAATTAATATTTGACTTTGAAGAATATACCTTCTGCCTATGCTGTCATCTTGCTCCTGGATTTCCCAATTCAACTCAGTACCACTCACTTAGTCAGGTATTATTTTCTGTACATCGTCTATGTTGTAACATAAATGACTAGCTGTTTTTTCCTTTCTAGTTTGTGTTGTGGTTACCTACAATTACCATTTGTTTTTGTTTGGGTGGGAATGAGACATCTGCTGGATTAATGTACTTATCCAGTGATCATATTCAGAGTAAAAACAGGTAACATATTTTCATCCTTATATTACATAAATGGAAGCTTACCTGTTTTACTGTCACAGAATCCTCTATCTTGATCTATAATATTGGTGGGCAGGGAAGGTTTGAGGCAGTTATATACATGGCGCCATATAATTTATTGCCATGTTGTCTATGGTTTGATATCATGCATGCAAATGTCAGGATTTCAGGTTCTGCATGCAATCAAAAAGTCAAAGTAAACTTTATTGTCATTTAGAACTACACGTGTAGCCCAAATGAAATTGTGTGCATCAGCTCAATTCTTGAGATTACAAGGAAAGTGAAAACACACACAAATAGAGGAATAAACATAACAAACAAATACAATAGTACTCCCAATACATGCAAGAAAGAGCAGAGACATTTACCAACACTCACATAAGAAAACATACCTCTCAACTTCTTTGATCAAGAATTCTAAATAAAAGTAAAAATATCAGAAAAGACCTGAAAACAGTCTACCGTAGTGAGTAAATCATTCTATGTTGTGCAACTTATAAAAAAAGGTCTGGCATCTAGGACCAAAGAAGTCATTGTTACACTGTATTCAGCATTCATCAGACCTATCATTGGGTACAATGCACAAAACGAATACCCTCCCCTGAGTTAAATCAACTGCACAATTTAAAGTAATACAAAACATACCACAGATTGAAATGCCTAAGTTATTTGTCGAATATTGCACTTGAGTGAGTTAAATAATGCTGACTATGGATATACTAAATAAATATTGCACTTACTTGGAATATATATAAGTATATATATTGCACAAATAAATAAAAACTGACTTGTGTATCCAGACCTTGGGACTAGTGCCAGAGTTCAGAAGTCTAATGACTGTAGGGTAGAAACTGTTACTGAATCTTGTAGTTCTGCAGCACATGCTGCTATATCTCCTGCCCGATGCCAGATGCTTAAACAGTCCATGCAGACGATGCACATTGTTATAAAGCAAAACTTTACACGAGAATCTGAATCCTGATTTTATATGATAGCAAAGCCTCCTCATCCTCTGCATTCCTGTATTTAATGCAATCCCTTCCAAGTTTAAATTGTATCTGGTGAAGGGGGGGGGGGGGTTATGTACTGACATTCTTTGAGATAACTACAGTTTTGCTGTGAAGATGTAAATGCATATCAACTGTATACTTCTTAGGAACAGTCAATAAAATATGGATTTCTACATTCACCTCATCTACCTTCATTGTTCGTGTTATAAAGTTTCTTATTCTCCACTTCTATGTTACAGTTGATATTAGCATGATATGTAATTGAAAAGCAGAACATCTTGTACAATCAGAACAAAAAACACATACTAAAGGCAAGAGCAAACTCTGCCAGATGATGCTGCAAGCTTAGCAGGTAAGTCAGACAACAGTGATGTGGAACACAGGAGATCATGTTCAAATGTCACTTGCTCTTGCTCAGACTTTACAAATATATGTTGCATTGCCAAATAACTTTGCAATTACATAAAAGACAGCGACAGAAAGAAAACCAAACTGTGAAGTTACAAGCTAACAGCTCTTTTTATAATCTCAGACTATAAATGGAGCAATGATGGTGTTTATACAAAAGTCATCAGGGATGTCAGCTGCTGAAAAAGTAGGCCATCCTTTCATATAAAATACAGTGACACAAGACTGTAGATAACGTAACCCGTAAGTCAGAAGTGTGGTAAACAACAATCAGTTGTCATGCAATTCTGAGCTTTTCTAATAATGCCTTATTATTCATTTCATGGTTTATGCTCATTACTAGCATGTTAAATGAGCACTGAGTAGTAGAAAAGATGTTGTGGCTACCACAGGTCCAAGAGGATCAATCTTCTACCGTGAGTTACAAACTTCAAAAGATAAATAAAAATAAAGAAATAAAATATTGGCAGCAGCACCATATGAACCTTAATGATGCTTATCAATTAATGGTTAGTTTTTAGTGATAAAATATATATATATATATATATATATATATATATATATATATATATATATATATATATATATATGCACCAAAAATACATATTGAAGACAGATTTTGAGTTATTAGACAAATCCCATCATATTATGCAAACTGTGTAAACAAAAGAAAGAACACACGTTGAGTGTTGTTTTTAGTCTGGCATTAAGTTTTACATTCATTACAAATTATAAAAAGCCCTCATAATTATAGCTACTGAAAATGTCAATCACATCAGAGAGGGTACAAGAATGAGCTGATATTTCTAGGGGTCCGACAGGAGTGCAGGATGAGATGTTGGATCAAAAGTCGCCAAATCCAATTTCAACAATCCAAAACAATTGAAACCTACCCAGTTGATCTGCTGAGCAAAACCATATATAATATCGGGTCTTCTTCATATGATCGAAAGACCATTTGACCGAAACCCATTTGATCGAAAGTTCATTTGATCGAAAACCAGTATTCAAGGCATAAAACTGGGATTTGTCCCCCTCCCCAATGTCGTGCAACCCTGGAGTTGGTATATGTAGTTGGGGGGTGGGGGCACAGCCCCCCACATTGAGGGGGTGGGGGGGAAGCCCCCCACCCAGTTTCCTTTAAAAGAAGAAAATAAAACAAAAAGTACAGATTTTAAAGGAATATAGGTGGAGGGCTTCACCCCCACACCCCCAATGTGGGCGGCTGCGCACTCTACACCACCGCTAACTATATATATCAACTCCAGGGTCACACGACATTGGGGAAGGGAACAAATCCCAGTTTAATGCCTTGAATACTGGTTTTTGATCAAATGGGTTTCGGTCAAATGGTCTTTCGATCATATGAAGTAGACCCATAATATTCATGTTATACTTCCCAAAACCACCTTCCTTAATTATATTAACTCCACAGTCACATAACCATGGGTGAAAGAGGTGCAGTAGGTATATGAACTGAAATCTTACAGTCTCTCCATTTAATAAGAAATATAGCTGGGGAAATGAACTTTAGGGAAACTGGATCACAGGGAAATCAGTTAATCACTTACATGTTGAGCACATGTAGGACTTTTAATTTAAGATTATATGTTCACCTGCTTAACCCCAAGATCTGTCACTGCAATCACCCCACTTAACCTACCGTATACTGTACCTCTGTCTATTCACATTCTATAACCTCTACTTAGGAAGTGTCTTGGCATTACTTCTAATTCGTGTAAATATTAGAACATGCTAGCTTTTCAGCACTGTGACTAAACTGCGTGTATGTTTATATTTTTACCACTCACACTTTCTTACGTGACAACTACAATTTGTTCTGTATAACGGAATTCCAGTTTGTACTCTGTTTTATCTTACGTATAATGTTTCTTTTACTTTTTATTGCTGCAGACATTATTGGAGCTTTTCTCCTCAGGTCTCCACTGAAAATTGTTTTTTTACAACTCAGCTGGTCCAACCCGGTTAACAAATGTGAAATAAATAAAATGTTTATGATACGCACAAATCACAGAGAAAGTAAATCACAGGTGTGAATATGAAGGACAAATCATTGAATCATTTTCTTCACTACACAAATCATTGACTCTGTGAAAGCCATTCAAAGAAAACAAGCAAAACTGTATTCAACAAAGAAACAAAGCTTAGTAAAAAAAAAAAAAGTAATATGCAAAGCATAGCATCCACACCTTCCATTCAGAAGAAGCCTTGTGCCCCAGTCTTACTAAAAATAACTGCAAGGTCTGGGCATGACATAACATACTGTCATCATAGATTCTGATCTACTACTTACACAGTCCATTTTGTACTAAAAGGTAAGGTCACACAGTAATGCATCACAATGCTAGTTCTCCTCAAATTTGGATTCAGCATTTCCTGTACTTCCCAAATTTCATACACCTATAGTAAACTGATACAGTTCATAGTAGAGTGGAAGGTGAACAGTGTTGTAGAGTTACTACTTTTGCAACCAAATTAACCATATTCACACTCTAATAAACGAAGACGTGCTCAACCAGAGAAACTAGTTTTGCCATATCCCTGCTGAATAAATGTTACAGAAGGCACACACAGAGAGATGTTTGCTAATACACAAGTCCATGGATGGTAGTATAAGCTACCGTCCCATTTTAGTTATAGAGCAGGGAAAGTATTCTTTTATGAGCTAGTATTAGATTACAGCAAAAGTAAATATTTATACATTATTGCATATAAATATAATGATCCCTGAATTGTATTTTCATTTGTAATAATGCAGTGATACAGTGATTAAATATTACATGGTACTAATACAATATTGTCGGTATTATTTATAACATCAATATTTACTAATTCAATAAGATGTTTAATAGAAAATCCATACTTAGTGATGGCATCTGAGATAAATGTCATATCTCATATATTTTTTTCTCATTTTCTTGGCAAAATTAACTTCCAGGTTTATAAAAATCATGACTTTCCTGTTATAAAAGCATATAATTGCCACAATAATGTTTATTTTTTAAGTTCAAAATGCTGTTCTTCTTTAAGTGCTGCCTTTGCAGGGGAGCACATCAAATGTACCAGATGGCATCTTTGGAGCTTTGTTTGGCTTGGCACCGCATCTGATTGCACCATATCAATCAGGTCCTCCAAAGTAATGCGATCTTTTACCTTCATTGACAAGTTCATTTAAGTCAACTGTCCTTTAGGAATATAACTAGTTAAACCACACTTTTTGGGTGTCCTATAAGTCTACCATGTATTTTAGGGCATGTGATGTCCATTGTGATTGAAGTACGGTTGTCCACCTCTATCTATTGCCATAGCCTCAGTAATCCATATTGGTTAAGATATGGCCTTGGTCATCCTTATTCCTGGGAATAAACCATTCATCAGATCTCTTTGTTGGGGTAAAGCATTGGTCATTCTTCCTTCTAATGGTAAACCCTTGTTTGCCCACTCTTCTTGGATAAACAACTGTTTGTAAGACTTTCTAACATTATACGTTATTACACATGAGTGCTTCTTACACATCACCACTCATTTGCCATCAGACTTCCATACTTTTTGAAGCACAATAGATGCTATTTGGACACCATTCAAAACATCAAGAACAATAAAAAACTCATATGCAGGCCCTTGTGTCCACAGCAAAAATACAGCAAAGTATCCAAAAACAACAGGAGGACACAAGATAGGCTCCAGGTTATAAAGCTTTAATCAGGCACAAGCGCATTCACATCTGCTTCTTCAGGTGCATTAAAACAAACTGAAACTAGTCGTACTTTTAAACATTGATGAATGCATCACATAACAATACATCACATGTCTATATACACTCCATTACTATAAAACATTAAAGCATATGGTAACCACAAAATAACTAAACATTCAAAAGAAAATCATAAAAATATAATCATAAAATATTTCTTATATACTTTGCACACTATAAAAACATTGTTAAAATACATATTCTTAAAAACAACTACTTTACCTATGTAGAGGTCTGGTCTTTAATTTTGATCTCAGTGATATTTGTTCATTGAGACCATGTCCCATGTCAGCTCTGAATAAGACTATCCATCTAGCTTCCAGTTCCTCTGTTTTATTACATGTGCCCCCCCCCCCTTTTACTCACAAAACTCCTAGCAATGGCCATACACTTAAATTTATGTTGGTTGTTAGTATTCACAACATGTTTGGCCAGGGCATTACTTCTGCTTTGTTTGCCTTTGTGATAAATGTGTTCTCTAACCCTCTCCTTGAGTGTACGGTCTATTTTTCCAATATAAAGTTTCTTGCCTACTACACAGTGAGTGAGATACACTATATGCTGTGTATCACATGTAGCTTGTACTTTAAATTTATATAGCCAGTCCTGATCTGGATGTAAAAATTTGTTGCTTATATCTATATACATACAGTGTGAACATTTGCCACAAGGCTTAATCCCCATACCACCCATAGGTATTTTCTCTTGTCTGGGTGCACATAAGCATCTCTTCAACGACGTTTGATTTCTGAACAAAAATTTAGGTTCATTCTTTATCCATTTTGTGACCACCTTGTCAGTGGTCTATATCCCCCAGTGTTTACGTATAATGTTTATATAAGACCAGACATCACTAGAGAAGCTTAATGGCACCTTTAACTTAGGCTCATCACCACTGGTCTCATTTTCCTTAGACCATCTATCAGAATAATAAGCCTTGGCATTTCGCAAACTAACTACTTCTTGTATTTGCTTCTCTACATCTCTCTCCCCATAGCCTCTGGCCAGTAAATCATTCCCCATACTGTTCAATTGTTGATGGAAATCTGCATCCCTAACGTTCAGCCTAGACGCTCTAAAACCCCGATTCCTAATGACATTATCAAACACATAGGTAGGGTTCATACTTCCTCTGCCTAAAGCATGGTTAACATAACATTCCTTTCTGTACAAGCATGTATATGTGCTCCCTTTTTCAATATTTAATTGAACATCCAAAACATTTATTCTCTCATATGAGACAACAGATGTAAACCTTAGAAAAGTGGTGGTTGCATTCAAGAAGATAAATTCCAAGAACTCCTCTTCTGTACGTGCCCATAAAATAAAAAGGTCATCTACAAATCTAAGAAAGAATAAAACTTTGTTCTGATATGGACCACTCAATAAAAACACATGTTCCTATACAACCATGACAGCGTTGGCATAGCTATTGGCACAGGCCGTGCCCATAGCTACGCCATTACGCTGTTAGTATAAATCATCACCAAACAGAAAAACATTATTTTCTAAGACAATGTTCAGTAAATTCCTCACTAGTATAATTTTACTTTCAGAGAAATCAGAATACATTTCCATAAACCTGGTTAAACTTTCCAACCCAATCACATTGGATACAACAGTAAAAAGAGAGACCACATCAAGTGTTACCATGAGAACACCTTCAACAGAGTTGCAATTATTGAAAGTGTATAAATCTCTCAAAAACTGTTCCATGTCTCTTAACACATGCTCTCTACTATGTAAAGTGGTCTCAAACATTTTTCAATGAAAATGGATGCTAGTTCAGTACACCAGTTTCTACCGGACACTATAGGCTTCATAGGTGGGTCAGTAGTGCTCTTGTGTAGTTTAGGCAAACCTTGGATAATGGGTGTAGTAGGTGAGGTAACCATAAAATAACATAACAGACATCTATCATGCCATTCAAAAACATATCTTTTAATTGTTTATGCACTTTTTCTATGAACAGCTTAACCCTAACAGGGGGCAGTTTCTCATAAAAAATATCTTCCTTCAACATGTGAAACATAGTGGAATCATATTTATTTTCATCCATAATGACTATAGGCCCTCCCTTATCAGCAGGCCTGAGGAACTGGAAGCTAGATGGATAGTCTTATTCAGAGCTGACATGGTCTCAATGAACAAATACCACTGAGACCAAAGTTAAAGGCCAGACCTCTACGTAGGTAAAGTAGTTGTTTTTAAGAATATGTATTTTAGCAATGTTTTTATATTGCACAAATTATATGAGAAATATTTTATGATTATATTTTTATGATCTTCTTTGAATATTTAGATATTTTGTGATTACCATATAGCTTTAATGTTTTATAGTAATGGAGTGTATATAGGCATGTGATGTATTGTTGTCATGTGATGCATTCAGCAAAGTATGACTAGTTTCAGTTTGTTTTTATGCACTTGAAGAAGCAGATGTGAAAGCGCTTGTGCCTGATTAAAGCTAACCTGGAGCCTATCTTGTGTCCTCCTGTTGTTTTTGGATACCTTTCAAAACATAGTTACCTTGCAACAGGGCCAAGACATTTGGGTAGCCAAGATATTCAAATGTAACTCTTGCACCTTCTGCAGATGCCTTCTCCTTCATCAGAGGTATACAGTAAAGGCTATAATCATGAAACATTTTCCCCCACTGTCAGTCGTCAGTCATGGAGTCATGATGCTAGCACAGTAGAGGCAGTATTACGACTTCTGATTGGTGCAGTATTACGACTTCTGATTGGTTTAGAATTTATGGACCGAAACTGGTTGGTTTGCACTTGTACCAGCTGACAGCAACTTTTATCAAGTCTAGAGAGGGACTCGGTTCCGTTTCTCCCTGTATGCCTTATGACACACATCTGCCTCCCCTTATTGTTCAGACGCCTTCATTCTCCCATCTTAGGTATTCCACAGTAAGGGCAAAAACTGGCTGTGTGAAGTCATCAGACAGGTAGTCTAACAGTACCCTTTGCAGCATTCTGGCAATGAGAAGTGTATTTAGTGCAGCTATAGCTGCCCCCCCGAGTGGGAAGTGATAGACTTGTGTCATTATAGGAGCCACTAGACCTTTGGAATGTGAACACATGCTACTGAGCACCTGTGATGAGACCTACCACGTTCTCAGCTTTATGTATTACCTCCTGCCCCCACACAATATTTTGCATCACCACTCCTCTTTCACGGATTTGTGAGACTTGATGCACTCAGTACACTTCATCTTTCCTGAAAATAGACATTCACATTTTTCCCATGCTTGCTCCAACAGACACCATGGTCACTAATCCACGTCTGGTCACCTGGTCTATAGAAGGGGTTTTATCGCTTTACATCAGTAGAGGTGGCACTGCATGGAACCAAGTTTTAATTTAAGAACAAATTTTCTGGTGTTGCATTAGTGACTGCAGGTATTGCATTTTGATATGATAAAGAAAATGTTTCTGCTAATCCATTTGTGGCTGGATAGCAGGAAGCAGATATTAGATGTTCAATGCCATTTTATGCTCTGAATATTTAAATGTATCTGGTGTGAACTGTAGCAAAGTACCTGTTTATCTCTGCAGATGTTTTCAGATAATCTACTTCTTGCAAATATTGACAGTAGTAGTTTTCATACTATGTTTTCATCTGCTGCATAGTTGAAATTTCAATTATTTCAATTACGGTGTCTGTAAAATTGTTTTCACACATTGTCAAAGGCTCAGTTTGTTGAATCTCACATTGTCGCAGGTTCAACAGTTCTGCATCTAACTAAGGTCATGTAACTTACAGAACAGAAGAGGGCGAGTTTATTTTTTATTTAAATTCCCTTTTCTGAATGTTTGCTTTCTTGGTGGCAGAGAATATAGAGAATGGAATTGTGTGAACAGAGTTCCCACATGGGGGGAGGGGGTGCATAGAATTACTCATGCCCTACAAAAAGATTGTTTTGAAATATGTTTTTGTGTAATGTCTGAAACTGACATTTTTATATTTTAGCTGTTTCACTTATAATTCTTGACTAAAAGAGAAACAGTCTTTCATTACAGCTTCACAATGAAGCTGCAGCCGTTTTCTCAGAGATGGATTCTGTTCAAATAACCATTTAAAGTGCTCATCAGCAACCAGCAACAATGGTGTCCATGAATGGTTATGTGATTACACTGGTATGGCATGGAAGGACAGTCCTAAAGGTGCTAAGGGCATCTCTGGTGTTACCATTGAACTTTTTAACCTCTGATGCAATTTCTTGGAAAATCTTTATCTTGCATAGCCATACCTGGGCAGCATACAAACTGCGAACAGGATTAGTCCCCAGTTACCCATTATGGATTGTGCCAAGCACTGGTGCATAACTTAAAAGAAACCAATTTGTATAGACATGTCAGTGTCATGTAACACATAAATGCATCATCTTTTCCAGCGGCAAAAATGGGTACAAAAAGATGGCCTGCTTTGGGACATATTTTACAGCAGTCTCATACACCTTTTGACAAAACTGGATAATTTAGTACTTCTCCATGAAAAACAGCAATTGTCAATTGTAACTGTTCTGTATTATGGAACACATCCAATCCAATGCATTTGTGGCACTTGATTTTTCTAGCTTCTCATATGTTAAACAGTGTTGTTAATGTTAATTTCATTTCCAGGAAACAGTGGTTACATTTCTTTACTCTCCACAATAGATTAAGGGTTTCCCTCTAAGATTGGCCAGATATGCTCAACTGTTGAGAGTGATGTTATAGTAAATGCATTGGGTTTCTCAACACCATATGGGAATTTGCACAATAAATAGTGCTGAACTTATACATTGACAGAACCTAGTCAGTTCACACCTGTATCACAATGATCAATCTGAGTTAGCCTTTCATTCAACATAATCACCTGTTCGGATGGTCCATTCACAGCTAGCTGTCTGTCTATTTCCAGGTACATCTATTCAGTGTGAATTTATGTAATGGCTTCAGAACTTTTTAAAGGTCTGGCAGAAGCTTGTGATAACAGTTTAGTGTTATTTTATGTAGCATTAAATGCAACATATTCTGAGGGCCAGATGCCAGTGGCAAGACCTCCTTGTCTGGTAACTTATGTAGTCCATCCTTGTTAACCTCCAGCCGAGAAAAGGAACTTTCTTCCATGAAAAACTCACAGGTATAACTGTTAGCTCAGTTAGCTGAAAACCCAGACCTCAACAGTCTTGTTGGATTTCCTATAGATTATTTAACAATCTTATTTTTGATTGCTGCAAAGGTAACACTGCATATTATGCATTCCCTGGAATACCTTTCTATTGCATTTTACCAGATAGCTGGTACATGCACTACTCAAAAAATAGGATAGTTTTATCACAGGAAACTCCTTGGAAAATTGTCAGATTTCTACTGTAAAGTATGATTGTGTTGGGTCAGTCTTGATGAAACAGCTTTTCCTGTTAGAAGATACAGAAATATCCTCTATCTTTGTTAACAAATGCTGGATTATCACTTTAAAATCTGCAGGTCTGCTTAGTGTATTCCTAAAATCAATAACTATCAGTATCAGAATTATGAAAAAAGAAATCTGTGGAACAATGAATGTCAAAAAATCAACGTACTCCTGTTAAAGTCACATTTTGCAAGAAAGTGTCCTCCAGTATGGGGCTTCACCTCCTCAACTCTTACTACTGATATATACTAACTCCAGGCCCACTATACACTGATGAATGGGAAGCAAACGTAATCTAAGACAGAGCAGTTTTGTACTTAGTATATGCAATGTCACATTTGCATGTTCTGTCTTGCTGTTTTAAGACTCGGGTATGGATTGCAGAGTTTGAAACAGCTCCCATTCCCATAAGTACTCATGCCTTCTGCATTTCCCCTCTCTATTATTGAAAATATGGACATGTCCTACTCAGTACATTCCAGTTTTGAAAATATTCTTACTTTTTGCAACTATGGCATTGTGAATTTAATTAAAATACTTGATTTATATCAGCCTATAGCTGTGATGTATTGTCAGTTATTCCCTTGTTGCTGCTCTTTTCAGAAGGCACATGCAACATCTTAATGAAATACAAGTTTGGGTTAATTTTCTGTCCACACGCTCTGCCTAAGAGTGCTGGTTCTCTCCTCTTCAGCATGAACAAATCAAACAGGTTGTCCTACAAATGTGTGTGTCCCAAGTCTCAAAGTCAGGAACTCGAGCATCTTGTAACTTGTACAGGTTGCTTATCATACTCAAATGTGAACAAGCGTTTGGGCAAGCAAGTGCCTCGCCTGTCACAAAAACATTATTTGCGTTTAAGTGAAGTAAATGTGGCAATGATAGGGAGGGAGTGGGTGGGAGTAAATACTAATGCAGTGATTGGGAAGGGGATTTAGGTTAAGATTATGGCTATATGCTATCCATAAAGCTCCGCTAAGCAGAATTCCATTTTTCCATCCATGTTTTGGCATTGTAAACTGCTTCTTGAATTAAATATTGTAGCATATTCTTGCATCTGTAAATATGTAGATATATATTTGTTTTTTTTTAGATATGTTTGCATCTGTAAATATGCTTGGTTCATTTCTTATATGATCCTGCCTGCAAATGGACCACTGAGATCAGTGCAGTACCTGGGGAAACAAATATAAATAAATAAATAGGTTTACTAAGTAGTACGAGGATTTTAGGGACCTAGATCGAGGCAGGAGTTTTAGGGTTAGGGAGTGATCAGGGACTTTAAAGCTAAGGATGGGGTATGGAGTTTTAGGTTTGGAGAGCAAGGACTTGGGTTAGGTTCTAAGTGGGAGCTTTAGGGCTAGAGTTAGGCCTCTGGTAGGGCTATACACCTTAATAATGCTTGGAATTGGGAAGGTTAAATAAATAAGATCAAGTTAGTGAGAAATAGTGGGAGGTAGTGGGAGTTAGTGAGAAATGGTGGGAGTTAGTGAGAAATACTCGAAGTTAGTGAGAAATAGTGGGAGTTAGTGAGAAATAGTGGAAGTTATTGGGAGTAATAGCACCTGCCTTTTCGAGCAAATGGCAGCAAATAAGTGTGTTGTGATCAACTAGCACATGCGCACTTGTTGTGGATCGAATCTAAAACCTTGTTATATTATTATAAGTCACTGTGACATTGATTTCACATGGTATACATCTCTGAATATGCTGTTTGCTGGAAAACATTTTCTTATAACCAGTAAGTGAAACCACAGGCAGTACTGGATGTGATTAATATTCTTAAGTCTACATTTTCAGAATGTGCATTTACCCATTCTGCATTGATCATCATCATCATCTAGGATTGCTATTGGCTGCATGAAATGATTTCAGTATAAAGAAACCAATTTTCTATAGAAGCATTAAAACCACCTGCATTTCCCAGACTACATGCTGATTTATATCTGTTTTCATGTTTACAGCTTTGCATCACCCATATTAAACCTCTTCTGTCATGCATCTCGTTGCATAAATGCTTTTTGACATTTCCACTGCATATTAATTTTTATGTTCTAATCTCCTTTGTGCATTGTTTTTATGTTTACGCAAAAATAATCGTATATAAATTGTTTTTATGCCCAGAATAGCATCATGCAAGTTCTTCTGAAACTAATACTTTACTTCTTAATCCTGAATAACTGATGGTTATCTCTTTAAATAAGGTACCTATATGCCAAAAGTCATCCTGTATAAAGTGATCTTTGTAACATCACTAATTAGCATGTTCCTATTATGCAAATGATTACGTTTTCTTCATTTCTTCACTTGGTTGTTAAAGAAGTATTTTATATAACCAATAACTGCCTTTTTTCTGTTATGAAGAAAACACCTTCATTCCCTTGAACTACACTGATTGTTTTTAAAGACATTTTGTGTAAGGCACTGTGTGCATATCTCTTAATAGCTTCTAAATATGCAAGAGAACACTTAATATAGCTTTATGTAAATTATTTACGCATATGCCACTCAAGATATAATAGGTATGTAGCCTCTTGTTACAGGAAAAAAAAACATCTTCCATGCTACAGATCAGGCTACACAACTTGCCCCTGTATATTTTATTAGCTCCTTTATATAAACAATTTTGCTACACTGAAAATAAATCTGCTTCCATGTGTAATTACTAATTGGCCAATGTGCCACACCAAAGCATTTCTTAAATGATCTTTGTCATTCAGCACTACTCATGCAACCACCTTCTATATTCCCACCAGCATGTGGTTTTAATTTCATTCGAGACAGCACCATCTGTATTTTGCCTCCTATACTTCTCCCTCTTTCTAGTTTGGAAAACTTTTCCTTTCAAAAGTTGCCTGCACATGATCAACCAACTTGACTGCAGCTTATTTCTTCCCAAACTAACTGTATTCACTCCTCAATAAAATAAAGATATGAGATTAGTACTGTCATTTCCTAGATATTTGAGCATCAGAGACATACCTCTCAAATGTCCAGATTTTCGCAGAATGTTCAGATTTTCACCTCTTAAAATTTTCTGGCAAAGTATTGGCAAATTGTTGAGGAAAAAAACACAAGAAAAACCTCGCCAAGCTACAGTTTTCACTGTGTGATACCTTAAACCTCCTGTAATAGAGGCCCATGAGATACATGCAAATGATCCGTTAAGGACATCAAGTGTTTCAGCTATAGGGCTTCTGAATGTTCATGACTTTTTCCTTTTTAAGTTTTAAAGGACCAGCTCAGGTCAACAAAGCCAAACACTACAAGCTGTGGACATGCATGTTTATGCCTTCTTATGTCCTCATCAGCACAGCATAAGTGGACTAGAGTATAGCCAAACAGTCAGACAGAAGCCATGTAGCTAAAACACTTGATGTCCTTATGGGTCATTTACATATATCCCATGGGCCTCTATTACAGGAGGTTTAAGGTATCACACAATGAAAACTCTAGCTTGGCTAGGTTTTTCTTGTGGTTTTTACTGATTGGTTTGTCTGTAATCTTTTTCTTTTTGGGTCAAATTATTCAGAGCTGCAGTCAGAAAATGTTGATAGATATTTGAGTTTCAGATTTCCTACCCTTCAGAGAATTCATGCTAATGTAAAAATCTGTTCTATCAAATTTCTAAGTCTGTAAGAGCAATATTGAAAATTGTTACCATTTCTTGGCCTTTGTCCAGATTTCCTGCTGTAAGAGTTTGAGAGGTATGATTAGAGAATATGTGCCACTGGACACCTCCCACATATGGCCACGTGAAATTATGGGACAGTAACATCACTATACTACAGCTACTATCTATTACACCAATGACTGATATTCAGATATTAATTTTTATGTCCAAATCTCCTCTGTGTATTCTTTCTTTATGCCACTGATCATTGTGTGAAATACTATTTTATGCAAACATAATGGCATATAAATTGTTTGTATGCCCAGAATAGCATGCAAGTCGTTGCCTTTAAAAATAATAATGCTGGCTGTGATGCTGACTAGGGCCTCAGATTTGTAGAAATCTGGGTCACCTCTCTAGCATTCTGCATCATAGTCACACAAGCATTTTGAGACATAGACAGTATTCTCATATTACAACTACATAGCTTGTAAGAGTGTAGTACACAGGATTAAGGATAAGATACCCCTGTGTGACAGGACAAGGTCACTGTCATTGCACTGTGTTGTATTAGGCAGGATCACTTATATAACAAAATAGTGTTGAAAGCACCCCCTCCAGACGGCACAGCGTGTTCTGCTAGGTATAGTAATGAAGGACACATCAATACTAGACAACAGCCAAGGTCCCATCAACACATCTGTTGTAGCCAGGTAATCCTCCCATTACAAAATTTTTGTATTAAAAGGAATCAACGAATCTCAGTAGAAATATAAAAAAAGAATGACTTTCCCCTTATAATGTTCTGTACCAAGTAAGGCTACTGACATTACACCTCGAATGCACACAAGAAATATTTCTGCAATTGCAGTGTTGCATTATGAAGTTTTAATGAAATGGCAACACAAATATACAGAAGACAGGTCCCCCATCTGGTTGTAGTAGAATTTTGCATTTAACAAGGTCACTTATTATTTTATTTATTTACATTTGTTGACCGGGAGTGTCCGACTGGATGCAGGTCCATTTTCAGCGGAGGCCCAGGGAGAAAAGCTCCACAAATTAAAATATTACAGACATAGTTACAGATTAAGAATCCTAGCAATTAAAATATTACAAATATAGTTACAGATGAAGAACATCTGTTCTATCCATGAAGTCATAGCAGATATTAACAATTGTTACAATAAGAAGTTACTGCCATACAATAAGTAGATAGGTATGGAAGTATCAGAGCTTGCTGTAATCAAAGGTAGTTTGTGGGGTGGAAGAGAAGTAGAGCATAGATGGAGTGGGAAAAGTTAGAGTGGAGAATTACAAGGGCATAGCCAGCATGTTTTTAGGTGCGCTTTAAGTAATGCTTTGAAGTGGGTACATGATGGTAGAGAGGTTATTGTGAGGGGGAAGGTGTTCCATAATTTGGCTATAGCGCTGGAGAATAGTGCTTCTCCAGCAGTGTTATTGGCTCTAGTAACCTGTAATTGATTTTTGTTGCTGGATCATAGTGGTCTGGTGGTGAGATAGGGTTGGAGTACATACTGGAGGGATGGGACCTTTAGAGGATGGTTAACCAGTTTGTGGGCGAGTGTGAGTTGATGCCATTGAAGGAGGTGAGGGAGTTCTAGCCAGCTTAGTTCAGTAAGTTAGAGACAGTGGTGACTGTGGTAGGATGTCCCAGTAGCGAATTTGGTGATTTTGTTGTAGCAGGTCTCGAGTTTATTTAGATTGCATTGCCTTAGGTTGGTATATATTGGAGAGGCATAAAGTAGGGTGGAGATAAGGTGCGAATTTGCAACTGAAATCCTAGCTGCTTTGGTGAGGAGTTGTTTATTTATGTATAAGGCTCCTAGTTTTTGGTGGACTTTGTTTATGGTCATGGATATGTGAATGTCAAATTTGACATTGTTGTCTATTTCAACTCCTAGCAATTTGGTGTGATCTGTTGGGTGGCTAGTGGTGTTGTCTTTTGCTGTGATGTTAAAGTGAGAGTTGTTTTGAGTATGTTTGGTGGGTTCAAAGATGAGGAGTTTACTTTAGTTTTGTTTGGGTTGAGTATTAGCTGGGCATCAGATAGTGAAGTTTCTACAGAGGAAAAGGCATGCTGTGTGACCTTTTGCAGTTCGGGTAGGGACTGGGCGGAGAAGATGATGGTTGAGTCATCTGCATATTGTATGAGTGTGCCATGTTTGGTAGCAGAGACTAGATTATTGGTGAAAAAAGAGAAGAGTAGGGGTCCAAGGATGGATCTTTGGGGAACACTAATAGAGACAGGTAGTTGGGGAGATATGTCATTTTGCCATACAACAGATTGCTGGTGGTCAGACAGGTAACTTTGAAACCAGTTGGTGACTGATTGAGAAAAGGATAGGTTATTGAGTACAGAGAGGAGGAGTTTGTGCGTGACCATGTCAAATGCTTTAGATAGGTCTAGGAAAGTAGGAGAGGAGAGATGGCCATTGTTTTTATGGTGAAGGATAGTGTTAGTAAAAGAGAGTAAAGCAGTGGTGGTGCTATGGTTTGGTCGGAAACCTTGTTGAGTATTAGAAAGGAGGTTGGTAGCAAAGAGGTAGTCTGAGATTTGAGAGTGAATGCATCTCTCTAGTATTTTGGAGAGTGGAGATAGAATCAATATGGGACGGTAGTTGGTAAGTTCTGTGGAGGGGGCCGCTTTTGGGAAGGGGAATGATGTGTGATATTTTCCATAGTGTAGGGACGTAGCATTCTGACAGAGATCGGTTAATCAAGATGGATACTGGGTAGGCTAGGGCGTCAGCTGCAATTTGTAGGAATTCACTTGGGAGGTTGTCTACTGCTAATTTTGTGGGTTTAAGTTTAGTTAAGAGTTTTCTTATGTTGGAGGTAGGAATGGGAGAAAATGAGAAGAGTGTGGGGGGATTACTGGGCGAAGGTGTGAGGTGTAGGGGAGGGGGGTTGTGTTGTCTGGGGGGATTAATGGGTGAAGGTGTGGGGGTGTAGGGGAGGGGGGTGGTGTTGTCTGGGGGGATTACTGGGTGAAGGTGTGGGGTGTGGGGGGGGGGGGGTTGTGTTGTCTGGGGGGATTACTGGGTGAAGGTGTGGGGTGTAGGGAAGGGGGGTTGTGTTGTCTAGCTAGTGATCTAATGGTTTGTGTGAAGTGTGTGTTGAATGAGGTAGCAGTATTTTCTGAGGAGTGAGGAATGTTAGGTGTAGGTGTATTGATTTTACCTGAGTGGAGGATGGAGTTTATGGAGGTCCAGAATTGTTTGGGGTTGTGTTGGGAGGAGTTGAGGGCAGACTGGTAGTATTGGATTTTGTCCTCCTTTATTAGCTTTTTGACTCTACTGCATAGTTTTACAAATTTCTGTCTAGCTGAGTGGGTTTTGGTTTTGTGCCAGTGTTCCCAGGCTTTATCTCTGTTTTTCATTTCTGACCTAGTGGTTTTCTGTAGCCATGGGGAGGGTTGGGCTTTGGTTCTGGTAAGTGTTATGGGGGCATGGTTATTTAGGATGCTTAGGAAGGTAGTATTGAAAAATTGGACTGCGTCATCTAGGCTGAGGTAATTTAGATGGTGCCAGTTACATTCTTTGAGGGATGCGATGAATGTGATTGGGTTAAAGTGTAGTTTTTTAATGTATTTGATGGTAGATGACCGGTTTAACTTGGTATAGGTGTTTTTTGAGTAGGAATGTTGGGGAATGATCACTGAGGCAATCTGATAGGCAGCCTGTTATATAGGACTGGGGAATCTTGCTGACTAGTATCCAATCCAGAGTAGTGTGCTTGTTGGAGTTTTTATTTATTCTGGTTGGTGACTGGACTAGTTGGGTGAAGCCATGAAGGTTTAGATGCTGGGTTGGATGGTTGCCGCAACAGGATTGCCAATCAATATTGAAATCACCTAAAATTATGGTCTCTTGAGGGAGATGGTGGGTAGTTCAGCTTAGGAGGTTTTCTTGTGGAGGGATATTTTAGCCGGGTGGGAAGTAGCATCCTATTATGTTGATGGTTTTATTTTGGTTTATTTTCAGGTTGGTATATATTATTCTTCATTGGCAATTTGGGGAGCTGATGAGTTTAGAATCTGGATGTTTAGATGCTGCTTAAATATTATAGCTATACCACCTCCTTTCTTGTTTAGTCGGTCTAGTCTTAGTATGTTGTAACCATTAGGGAGGATTTGCTCACTGGTAATGTGAGGTTTTAGCCAGGTTTCTGTCAGGATGATTATATCTGGGGAGTGTAAGTCTATGGTGGCATGGAGTTTGCAGACTTTGTTGGCTATACGTCTGATATTTAGGCTTAGCAGAAGGAGGTCATTTGTTTTTCTACTGGCAGGGATTTGGGAGATGTGGTTGTTAGTTTGATTATTAGAAGTAATGTTGGAGATGGAGGGGCCAGGGTTGGGTGGATATCTCCACTGAGGGCAAGTTTTGGTATGCATGAGGTTATTAGTTTTTTCAGTTTGTGAAAGAGTTTGCATTTTAGGGAAACTTTATGATTGGGTGCAGTCAGTAACAGATGTGGTGGGAGGGTTATTTTAACTTGTAGGGATGCATTTAGTTTTAGTATTTTAGTTGATAGAATATGTGGGGGATGCATAGGGATGGTTCTTGAATTGGTGGGAGAAGAGCAAAATGAGGGTGAGTCATGAGTGATGGAGTCAATAGTTGTACAGTGGAAGTGGTTGAGTGGGGGTATAATGGAGTTTTGGTAAAATGTAAGATATGCAAGGAAAGGGTATGCAAAGAGTATAAGTATGGTATGCTTATTCATGTTATCAGAAGAGGAGGGGTAGTAGAGGGAAGATGGTGGATTTAGAGTTGGGAGTAGTGTTGTGGTTGGTGGTAAAAATGATGGGAGGGGTTTGTTCTAATAAAAGTAGGACCACCGGGGGTGGGTGGGAATTAGGGGCAGGGTGGGGAGCGAAGCAGGAAGAGACCTGTTAGCTGCTCGTAGGAGGGATTGTGGGCTGGAAAACAATCAGATAACAGTGAATACAGGCCTTTATATAACTTTTGTGCTATGCATTCCTAGTGGGGGAGGAGGGTAGGGACTAATTGCAGGAGGAGTCCTGTGGGAGTGACTGACAGGTCTCTCAACCAGATTCTGGAAGATGGGCAATTCAAACAAAAACATTCAACTGACTCAAACTGTAGCTAAGTGATATGGAGAGAGTACCAAGAGAATAGATGAACTGCAGTTAAGTAAATGGCAGTACAGTTCAAGGTGGGAACTAAACTAGCACAAGTTAGTTATTTCTGGTGTTACTAATTCTGGGGTAGTGCAGTTTAGTTTCGAAGTGGATAGCTATTGCCGTACAAAAATAGTCTAATATTGACTGGTCACAGATGAATCTGGGAAAAAAAGCACAGTTGGATGTAAAAGCCATATATAAAAATTAAAAATTTTGCCTTGCTACGCAGAGAGAGGTACAGAACCCAGCAGTGTGTCATCAACTAGAGTCTGAAATGGGGTCTTACAGGATTGGAGTTAGGAAAACTGGGCTAGCTAGACAGGCCTCTGCAAGTATGCAAACTTTAAACAAAAAAAAAAAACAACTCAGTATATAAAGGCATTAACATTAAGTCTTTATGTTGAAAGTTAAGACATACATTGCATTTAATTTGAAGAAAAGCCGTGCTTGCAGAGAAGCCTTTGTAATATTTTCACTGGAACTGCACTTCAGCAATAGTACTTATTCATGTTTGGAGGGTGGGGGTTGCACCGCATTTAATTTGGAGAAAAGCTGTGCTTGCAGAGAAGCCTTTGTAATATTTTCATTGGAATTGCACTTCAGCAATAGTACTTATTCAAGTTTGGAGGGTGGGGGGGGGGTGCACCTGTAGCCCAAGACGTTTAAACAGATTGCATTGAATTTGAAGAAAAGCCATGCTTGCAGAGAAGCCTTTGTAATATTTTCACTGGAATTGCACTTCAGCAATAGTACTTATTCAAGTTTGGAGGGTGGGGGGGGGTGCACCTGTAGCCCAAGACGTTTAAACAGATTACATTTAATTTGAAGAAAAGCAGTGCTTGCAGAGAAGCCTTTGTAATATTTTCACTGGAAATGCACTTCAGCAATAGTACTTATTCAAGTTTGGAGGGTGGGGGGTGCACCTGTAGCCCAAGACGTTTAAACAGGTTACATTTGATTTGAAGAAAAGCTGTGCTTGCAGAGAAGCCTTTGTAATATTTTCACTGGAATTGCACTTCAGCAATAGTACTTATTCAAGTTTGGAGGGTGGGGGGGTGCACCTGCAGCCCAAGACGTTTAAACAGATTGCATTTAATTTGAAGAAAATGCCGTGCTTGCAGGGAAGGCTTTGGAATATTTTCACTGGAATTGCACTTCAGCAATAGTACTTATTCAAGTTGGGAGGGGGGTGCCCCTGCAGCCCAAGATGTTTAAACAGATTGCATTTAATTTGAAGAAAAGCTGTGCTTGCAGAGAAGCCTTTGTAATATTTTCACTGGAATTACACTTCAGCAATAGTACTTATTCAAGTTTGGAGGGTGAGGGGGTGTGCACCTGCAGCCCAAGACGTTTAAACAGATTGCATTTAATTTGAAGAAAAGTGCTTGCAGAGAGGCCTTTGTAATATTTTCACTGGAATTGCACTTCAGCAATAGTACTTATTCAAGTTTGGCGGGTGGGGGGTGCACCTGCAGCCCAAGACATTTAAACAGAGTGAGCACACTTCACAGAGAGGGGAGATGACAGCAGAAGTATTAGTGTGTTTTTTCTTACTTACATTATATCCCAAGCAAATAGATCCCTGTCTGCTCAAAATACAATACCGTATAACTGACTTTGTAATGCACATAAGGATGGTTCTCACTTTTTGCAAAGTATTGAATTAGACTTGACTTCTGACATTGCATCACAGTTTTGCTAAAGGGTGACTATCCCCCCACCTCATTGTTACATTATATAAATTCAATGACAGTACACCAGAAGTGTACATAAGTGAGTGTCCCTCATTTCAAAGGGATGCATAGAGAAACTATGCCTTCATGTCATCTCAGAATTGCATGATACCTGAACCCCCACCTTAGACATTCTTACTAATGCCACATCATAAGTGGAAAAAAAAAAGAATCTATAATTGTATTTAGATATGTTACCAATCTATGTAACCCCATACAAATTGCAGGAGTTGTCATTACTGGGCACACTACGGGTGCTGCAAAGAGCACTTTTGGCTGACATCAAAGACTGAAACAATACTAATTTCATGAACTTTAATTGTACTGTGACTTAGGAATGGGGTTCATTCTCATCATAGTATTAGAAGTCCAAAAGATTTGGAGAAATAAATAAGTGACCTCAAATTCTTCATCTCCTGGTTACTGAAGCTGCATCGTATGTCTGCATTAGGCAAGACTTCTACATTCTAGCCATTTTAATCAATAGAGGATGATAGATTGGGGTCTCCCATCTCATGAAACCCAAAGTGTAGTACATTAAGTAATATATGGTGAGCAAATCATTATTGTAAAGTGTGTGTGTGTGTGTGTGTGTGTGTGTGTGTATACAAGACTACACATGAAAGACTGATGTATGAAAATGTGTATCTAAACTGTATAACCAAAAACATGCACACAAGGTGCCGTATATACTATATGCATATTATGATGAATGCTTTTTGAAATTGTAAAGGAAGGCAAATGTTCTTCTCAGTGGTGCTTTTGCTGGCAACCTTTTGTATGAGATTGCAGTGCACTGGAGTCAGGGAATTTGCCCATACCCTACTGTTGTGTGATCTCTGAAATGGTAATGACAATTAGAGGGTGTGGGGTGTGTGTGTGTGTGTGTGTGTAAAAATAGCTTTCTTTTTTTTTTTGTATTTTGATAATTTTAGAGTCATCTAAAATGATAGTTTTTTCTGTGTTCACTGTCGTGAGAAGAGAAATGAAAGAGTGCATCAGCATGATCCCTTAACCAAAGCTGAAATAAATTGTTACAATAATTAGATGTTTTTTGATGGCAAAGGCCCTGGACAATATCTTTGAGCACAACGCTACAGAAATGAGTTATTCAACCAGAATTAAAACTAGAAGAAAGTTTTGCAACTTTTCAGCTACCTCAAAAGCTTAGTGTTGGATCAACTGGAACGATGATCCATGGAGTCTAAGTTCAAATCCTAGTAGAAGCATACACTTGCTGGTCTTTGACTGGGACCTTTGTCTCCTAAAGCTTCTAACTGATATAACAGTTTATCTGAACTTTGATTTGGGTGAAAAATGTTCGTCTGATAACGATGTATTTTGTTTACGCTTTGCTCTGTAATACTGAACTGCGTTGTCAGTAAAAAAAGTGCCTTGGCACCAGCTCACACAATTTAAAAATACAAAAAGTTAAAAATATAAACATAGTTAAATAAACTGTATAGTCACACATCCTGTGTTACGATAGGTTTGTGTGTACCACAAACGTACGATGGATAGACAATGTTTTAACTACTCGATCAATTCTCAGCTGCTGCAATAGCTTAGCAGTTGTGCAGTCAAAACTGGGATCTGGACTATCTATGCCTAATTCCCATATGAAACATCTGTTCTTGTAATTTGATCAGAGTTTTTAGAGTCTATATTACATCACCGAATGCTTAAAAAAGCAAACGGTGATTAATCGACCCAATGTAAGCAAAAGCTTACAATTTTGAATTGTCAGAACAGCAATTTTTTATATTACATCACCGAATGCTTAAAAAAGCAAACGGTGATTAATCGACCCAATGTAAGCAAAAGCTTACAGTTTTGAATTGTCAGAACAGCAATTTTTTTCCTAGGGAAAAAAAAATCACTGTTCCAAAAAAAAAAAAAAAAAAAAATTAAAAAACTAAACATTTTAAACATTACATTAAGTGGGGGGCTTCGTCCAACACCCCCCTCAAACTTAAATATACCAACTTCGTGACCGCACTATAGTGTTGAAAACGGCAAAGTAATGAAGCGGCCAAGTGAATTCTTTCCCAGGGAAAGAATTTGCTTAAGAGCTGCTTCGATATTTTGCCGTTTCAAGCTTTTGAGTTCGACCAAGACGCATTCGAAAGAATGTGTCTTCAGTCTTCTAATAGGGTACCGGTCTTTACCTCCTAAACTGTCTAAGTGATACAGCAGTTTATTCAAGCCCCAGTTAAGGGACCATTTTGCTGGATGATCTCTTTTCTCTTGATATTGTGTTGGGGAGAAAAGTTCATTGCACTTAGTTCTGAATGTACTCGGTAGTGGATCTTGGGCTGTAGCCGATAAAGGTCTGGGAATCAACATGCATCTCACATACAAGATAAAAACTCAAATGGTTAAAAATATAAATATAGTTAAAATAAATAAAATAATGGGAGGGAACTGCTCTCCCCCTCTGCTAAAATATACATATATCAGGTGCAAACTGTACAATCTGATCAGCTGTATTGGCTTTTCAAAGTTTCACTATATATATATATATATATATATATATATATATATATATATGTCTTTCTGAAGAAGTCTTGATAATAAATAAGACGAAAGTGCTAAAGTACTACAAGAGTTGGTGTGATTTACTATTTTTTGAATGATGTTATTGTCACGAAGTTCATTTCTTAGTTAAAATTTCTTCTCTTCGTTCAATTTTTTTGAGTGCGGTTAATTTTAGTTTTTATATATATATATATATATACATACATACACACACACATATATATATATATATATATATATATATATATACACACATACACACACACATATATATATATATATATATATATATATACATGCACACACACATATTTTTATTTATTTATTTTATTTTACATTTGTTGACCGGGAAGGTCCGACTGGATACATGTCCATTTTCAGCGGAGGCCCGGGGAGAAAAGCTCCACATTAACAGTTGAAAAGTACATATTCATAAAAAGATTTAATCTCCTTTGGTTGTTTAAACAAAAAGAGCCAAATACTATATAGTATATAAAAAAGAACTATGCTAAGTAAAAAACAGACACAGGCTACAACATGCTTTTTCTCTTTCTAGTCTGACCATGAAAGGATAACTTATAACCAGGATAACCAAGGGGGGGGAGGGGTAAAAAGAGAGAGAGGTCCTCTTGGTTTCGAAGGATATACTTGAACAAAGAAGATGCTCAAAGACTAAGGGAGAGTTAATCAGGACTTGCACACTGGCAGAGCCATTGTGACTTGAGATGGTGATTTAATCTTTTTTTGAATAGATTTAGGGAGGAAATGATGGTGAGACTGGGGGGGAGGGAGTTCCATTTTTTTCCAATGGCATTGGCAAAGAGTGCGTCACCCCCTGTATTATTGGATTTGACTGTTTGAGCTAGTAGCTTATTTGAGGAGCGTAAACTATTGAGATTGTTGTAAGATGTAATTAACTTTCTCAGTGCAGGAGTTTTGTCAGGTTGTTTCAGAATTTTAAAAGCCAGAATTAGTTGGCTTTGCTGGAGAAGGTTTGGGAATTCAATCCAACCCAAGTTTTTTAGGTTGCTACAGTGATGGGTTCTATAAGGCAGCCCAGTTGCAAATCTGGCAATATGATTATAACAGGATGATAGTTTATTAAGGTCATATATATTAAGATTCGTGAGAATAGGGGAGGCATACAGGAGGGTAGAGAGAAGATGGGAGCGGGCAGTGGCGGTTTTTGCACACGGAGTAAGGAATGATTTTATACGATAAAGTGACCCGAGTTTCTTGTTAACAGTTTTAATAGTCTGATTGACATGTATATCAAATCTAAGTTTATTATCAATGGTAATGCCTAATAGTTTAGTATAGGAATCCAGGGAGATGATAGTTCCATTTCTGGAATGTATAGTAAAGGCTGTGGGTATGGACTTTTGTGCAGGGTGAAAGAGAACCAGTTTGGTTTTCTTTGGATTTAGAATCAGTTGCTGTCCCAATAGCCAAGTTTCCACTGCAGTAAAACAGGATTGTGTTTTAGTTAAAAGGTTATCAAGAGACGAATCTGAACAAACTAATGTCGAGTCGTCAGCATATTGAATACAGGTCGTGTCTGGGATGGCTTTGTGGAGGTCATTTATAAAGACTGAAAAAAGAAGAGGTCCCAGTATAGAACCTTGGGGAACTCCTATGGTGTTGGGTAGGAGGCTAGAAAGCTTATTCTGCCAGAGAACCGCTTGTTGCTTATCAGAGAGATAGGCATGAAACCAGGCCAGAGATTGATTATCTAAGTGGAAATTTTTTAGGGTGTTATGAAGTAGTTGGTGATTCACCATATCAAAGGCCTTTGATAGGTCAAGAAAGAGAGCTGATGATATTCTTTTCTCATTCCGGTTATGGTTGATGGTGTCAGTAAAAGAGATTAAGGCAGTGGTTGTACTATGATGGGGTCTGAAGCCATGTTGAGAACTGGTTAGCAGGTAGTTCTGGGTAAGATAGTGGAGAAGTTGTTTGTGTATGCACTTTTCCATAATTTTGGCTAATGGAGACAGTATAGCTATGGGCCTATAATTTGATAGTTCCGTAGATGAGCTACCTTTGTGGAGTGGTATTACATGGGATATTTTCCATATTGAGGGGATTGTGGATTCAACTATGGTACGATTGATGAGTATTGAGATGGGGTAGGCTATGACATCAGCGGCTTTTTGTAAGTATTCAGCTGGGAGAAGGTCAGCAGAGAGAGTAGTTGGTTTTAGTTTTTTTAGTAAGGTTCGAATGTAATCAGTAGAGACAGTTTGAAATTTAAAGTTAAGTTTGGTCTTTAGCACGTTATCTGTATTAGAGATGTTGGCAGCTGGTAACTGGTTAGCTAGGGATTGTATGGTGTTAGTAAAGAAGGAGTTAAAGGAATTGGCTGCTACTTCTGTTTTTTTATCACATAGCGTTTCTGGAGTAGGAGTTGAAGATTTGCCTGGACGAAGAAGATTATTTAAACTGGCCCAGAATTTTTGAGGGTTGTTTTGATGTTTATTTTGTAGTTGGCAGTAATAACTTTTTTGTCAAGTACCACAAAGCTGAGGGAAGCTGAGAACAACGAAATGCAACCAAAACGCAGCTTCAGGGATCAAACCAATAAATATCCAAGTACCTGGTGGTAAAAAATGCTGATGTAAAAACCTTCTTTAATGACACAAATATATCCAGAAGTTAACGCAAATATTTCCAACAAATAAAGCACGTTTTCGTTGCTAAAATGCAACTTCTTCAGACAATCAAAGCATCTAAATGTGTAGTTTAAATACACTGATATTAAATCACATGTGGTTCCCATTATCAACTTAAAGGAATATACCATCAAATACTGTGTGCTTAAACTTATAAACACTTTTAGTCTTGATTATAAAATATATAAATAAATTAAAAACATTTTGTTGTTAAAAACATTGTGAATTATCATAAAAATACCTCTAAAATGAGGCCAAAATATTATTTATTTAGTCATGAAACAATGAAAACTCTAAATGTTGAAATTATAATGACTACATTCTACTAGCCTTGAGTTTTAATATGGGCTTGATGGAAATATAGTCATTCAAGCCCGGTTTTTTATTTGATTCCAGAAGAATCTGCCAGTGAGTCTCCCTTTCTTCCAACCTAGCCTGCCATGGTCCTCCCCTAGGGTCCATGTTGATCCTTTCCAAAACGAAGAATCTGTATTTGGCTGTAGGACATGTCAGTGTATGTTTGTACAAGGCATTATTGGTGTTGGCTTTTTGTACATCATACATGTGTTCGTTATTATTTAGACAATAAATATTTGCAAGAATGTGTAAATAAACGTTTGGTACCCAAAGGACTCAGGATACATAAGTATCCAAACAATGTAGTAAAAGACAGTGAATTTCATCAAGAACTAATCACAGCCTTTGACAATTGCGGGCTGGCTATAGTACAAGCCATTGTACGAAATAACGAAAAGGAGATTAGTATGCTGGACAAAGACATTACAAAATATAATCAAGCAGTTACTTCTGACCTATTGTTCCAAGTTCAGGAAAGTAAAAATAAATATCACAAAATTAGGCAGGATATAGATAATAAATGCGATATTATAGTTAAAAGAAAGTGTAGAAAATTGCAGAGGGACATACGGGAATATAGTGAGGGTATACAATATCCTATGCCACTGTCCACCTACAATAGGAACTCCAAACATTCCAGGACGGTGTCTTTTTCAGGGCACTCAATAGACGAGTGAGAACATGGTATGGACAGGCAGGATGAATGGGTTGCGGACCCATTACCTAGAAGGTCCGAAAGGATCCGTAACCAAAGAAGTACATCTCAGTCTTTTTTGCCTCCAAGTCCCCCACACAGGGGGAATACCAGGAGTTACATGAACAGACATTAAGGGATACTATACAGGTTAACAGGGATCCCGATGAGTTGGAATATAGTGTAACACACGAGTTCGAATTTCCTTTTTCCAAGTGTACTTCAGGGGGCTTTTCTATATACAACTATAGTCACTTGGAAATCACAGATACTTTTTTCCAACTATTTACTAAGGGACTTAAATATGTCCCTAGCAAGTATAGTGACGTGACCCAAGTGATTATTGATTTGAAACTTTTCATCAGGAAGCTCAATTTAGAGAACCTGATGGGTCACATGGATTACATTGAGGAAGATATTCCACACAAAACCAGTATTTTCAATCCTCCACTCCATCCGCAACTCAGGAATTTAGAAATGAGAATAGAACAAAGGATAAGGAAACAGGGTACACAAAAGAAAAAACATGTGACTAATTTAACAGTTCCTGAGAGGGAACTCTTGGAATCCTTGAGACAGGATTTTACCATCAGAATTATGGAACCAGACAAGGGAGGGGGAATGGTTATTATGGACCAGGCATTGTATGAAGGCAAAATGTCTAATATACTTAACAACACTAGCAGATACACTACGGTGTCTCTAAATGAGGTAAATATAGCCTATAAAAAAATAGATTTGGCTATTCAAAATTTACTAGATCTAGGACTGATCGACCAGAGCATTTATGCCTTTTTACACAACAAAGAACCCAAAATTCCCTCTATTTTTGGGGTTCCCAAGGTCCACAAAAATCCACCAGACCCCCCCCTGCGACCCATAGTAGCGGCTAAAGGTTCGAAGATCTCTACTATTTCAAAATTCCTGGATTACAAGTTTAAGAAATTATGGCCTAGGTCATCTCACCTTCTCAAGGACTCCTGGGAATTTTTAAAGCAGATAACCCCAGACCTGAAAGTACCCAACCTCAAATTTTTAACCATAGATGTGGTGGACCTGTTTTCAGTAATTCCACACGAAACAGGTCTACAATGGTTGGATGAGGCTATCACATCTTGTCCCAAAGCTAACAACGGGGACAACTTCCTGATCATGAATTTAATGAAATTAGTATTACACCATAATTTCATACATTTCGGGGGAGAATATTACAAGCAAACTTCTGGCGTTGCTATGGGGGCAAATTGTGCCCCTACATATGCAGATATTATTCTCTCCATTTGGGAAAGTAAATTTGTAACAAACAGTGCTTTTAAAAAGCACTGGGTAGCCTACTACAGGTTTCTGGACGACATTTGTATTTTCTGGACAGGGTCCAATGGTGACATCCAGGAATTTATGGACTACCTATCTACAACAACAGATTTTCTAAGTTTCACTCATCAAATACATGAGGACAGGGTAGAGTATCTAGATGTCCTTCTAAGCAAGAAAACACAAGGGGGTTTCAAATCTAATGTATATAGAAAACCCACCTATTCTAACAGCTATATTCATTTCAAGAGTTCCCATCCAATCCATCAGAAAAGAGGTATTGTCAAAGGACAGTACGTGAGGATTTCACGTATGACGTCAGAGGATGATGACTTCCTTTTGGAATGTCATAAATTGAGGTCCATGTTTCAAGATAGGGGATACCCTG